>NC_080545.1:17401135-17681135 GCF_028640845.1 Ahaetulla prasina | reverse complement strand
CTCCTCCTCCTGCCCCCCTCTCGGATTCGGCGTTCATTTCTTGCCTTTGCGGAGCGGAGGTGTTGGGGGGGGGAGGGTTTGGGAATAGATTTGGCAGAGGAGATTACCGTAATTTTGCTCACTGTTTACGAGCAAGTCTCGGGTTACAATGTTCACTCGGGGGAGTGAAACGCAAAGTATAGTTAGCCTGAAAAAAAACTGAACCGTGTGACTGGCGGGAGAGAAGGACGGCGCCGGGAGGGGCGGGGGGAGAAATCGTTTGTTCTTGCCGTATTTCTCCGCTTTCCAAGAGGCTTTTCTTTTTCACCTCTTTCTCCCCACCTCCCCAATTTCCATAGGGGGAAAAAAAAACCCTGGGGAAAACTTGGCAAAAAATAAAATAAAATAAAAAGTACTGAGTGCAAATGTTTTTTTTTTATACTGTAGTTGGAGTTTTCCACGTTTCTTTCACATTCAAGGCAGCATTCTCCCCCCATCCCTCGCTGCTTTTCCAAAACATGCTTTGAAACCTTTGCATTTTATTGGGATGTATTCGTGACAACGCCCCTCCGCCCCCACCGCAGGCAAGAGGAGGACGAGTGGGAGGGGGGCGAAAATGTCGACGCCCCTCCGCCCCGCCCCTCCGCCGACCACCGCCGCCGCCGCCATCAAAAGCGGCGGAAGAAACGCCGGAGGCCAGCCGCCCACCTATGCCAAGGTCTCCTGGCTCTTTCGCTCTCTGTAAGCAGCGGCTTCTCGGCAGCGTCGCCCCCTCCATGGATCGGCTCCTTCCCCAGCACTGAAGGCATCCTTAGGAATACACCTCCACCTCCAGGAAAATAAAAAGAGGCAGAGAAGGTAAATCGCCCGCCCCGTTCGGAAAGGAAGGGGAGAGGACTCCAATGGAAGAAGGGAGAGGAGAATTACCAATAACAAACACAAAGCGCTGGGTTAGAGGTGCCTTGTCATGTACAAGGAGATCAGAGAGGGCAACCACCGCGAAACAATAATCAGACTCAAAACGGGCTGCTTATTTGCCATTTGCTCTGGGTAGAACGGGTTTTTTTTTTTAAAAAAATTGGTTTGGAGAAGGAAAGCTAATTTGCTGATCTGCGCGAGGGTCGGTTTCTTTTGCCTCCCTTCTTCTTCCTCCTCCTTCTTCCCACCCTAGCTTGCAATGCCCCCATCTCTCCTCCTCCTCCTCCTCCTCCTGCCCCCCTCTCGGATTCGGCGTTCATTTCTTGCCTTTGCGGAGCGGAGGTGTTGGGGGGGGAGGGTTTGGGAATAGATTTGGCAGAGGAGATTACCGTAATTTTGCTCACTGTTTACGAGCAAGTCTCGGGTTACAATGTTCACTCGGGGGAGTGAAACGCAAAGTATAGTTAGCCTGAAAAAAAACTGAACCGTGTGACTGGCGGGAGAGAAGGACGGCGCCGGGAGGGGCGGGGGGGAGAAATCGTTTGTTCTTGCCGTATTTCTCCGCTTTCCAAGAGGCTTTTCTTTTTCACCTCTTTCTCCCCACCTCCCCAATTTCCATAGGGAAAAAAACCCTGGGAAAACTTGGCAAAAATAAAATAAAATAAAAAGTACTGAGTGCAAATGTTTTTTTTATACTGTAGTTGGAGTTTTCCACGTTTCTTTCACATTCAAGGCAGCATTCTCCCCATCCTCGCTGCTTTTCCAAAAGCGGCGGAAGAAAACGCCGGAGGCCAGCCGCCGCCCAAAGCAGGCCGGCCGAGCTGGCAAAGCATGCCGGCAGCATTTGGGCTCGTCCTGCCGGCCCAGCTGTTCCCGAGGGCAAAAAACCCTCTCCCTGGGTCGGCTCTGCAAGGTATACTCGAGTATATACGGTATATTAAAGCTGTTAATTAATAACACGTGTCTATACAAAACTCAGCTTCTTAGACTGACTGGGAGATTATTACAGTACAAGTAATGAAATTGAACATTTTGAACAACAATCTTCAAAAAGAATTAAAGCATCAGAATGGCTTTGTAATCTTTTGGAGCTATATAAAGCTCCAAGACAAGGACACAATTGGTAAAAAAAATGTGAAAACCCTGAAAAGTAATAGGGAGGCTATATCTGACATTCTGCCTGAGACAAAACTATGATGAGAAATTATTCCAAACAGAAGTATCACTTCTCTACAAATGTACTTAATCAGGACAGTTTTATCCACAGGATTGGCTTCAGCATTAGTACTAAAAACATTTACTCAAATAAATACAAGAGATGATGAAAAATCTGTGATCCTAAGACATATAAACAGCTACATTAAAGCCAGTTTGGTGTAATGGTTAAGGTATTGGTCTAGAAACCAGCGTTCTAGGCCTCCCTTTGGCATGAAAGCTAGCAGAGTGACTTTGGGCCATTACTAACTCTGTCCAACTCATCTCACAGGACTGTAGAGAAAACAGGAGACATTTAAGTATGTTTGCCTCTTGAGTTGTGATAGTATCACAACTCAAGGGGCAAACATGAGAAGTGACAGTATCACTTTTTACTGCGCTAATGACGTCACCCTTGGAACACTGTATCCAGTTCTGTTCACCATGATACAAAAGGGATGCTGAGACCCTAAAAGTGTGCAGAGAAGAGCAACATAGATGATAAGAGGTCTGTAGGCTAAACTATATGAGGAACAATTAATGGAGCTAGGTATGTCTAACTTAACAGAGAGAAATATTTAGGTGTGACATGATAGTCTCCCAATGCTTCAGCTTTGTCACAAAGAAGAGATCCACTTATTCTCCAAAGCACCAGAGTGCAGGACAAGATGTAATTGGTGGAAACTTAAAAAGAGATACAGCTTAGAACTAAGGAGAAATTTCCTGACAGTGAGAGCAATTAACCAATGAAACAGCTTGCCGTCTGGAGTTGTGCAGGTTTTTAATAACAGATTGGACAACCACTTCACCGGCATGGCCACTCCTGCCTTCCTGCTCAAGTTCGACTAGAAGATCTTCAAGGTCCCTTCCAGCCCTATGATTCTATGTTCTATTGGCAGCTAGTTCAAACAGCAAGCCAATTGCCAGGACCACAAACTGCAGTGAGAATCATATATTGATGGGAGTCCTGCTTGGAGTTTTGCCTGGACTTGGTAGCAACTAGAAAAGAACCACACCTCATTGCAACTATTGCAAGAACATTTGGGGAAAGACAAAGGTTGTATGCTACTTCGTAGATTTTGAGCCTTTTGTTTGAACTGAGAGTTAGAGACTGAGTACAAAGGATTCAAGATATTTACATGGCAACAACAACTTACAAAACCTAGAAAGGTAGAGTTAACCCAAAGCAATAGCCTATTATTGGGGAAGTTGCATTTGTGTACAGATTTGCTATGTTGGTCCTTGCCACTTCTTGGAAAGCAAAAAATTCTCATACCAGTACATAATACTTTTATATGACAGTACTCAACTGCTCTATATAACATTACCTCTCTCCATTCTTTATTTCCCATCCCTTGGGTATATAAAACGCAAACTGCAAAAGAGAAAGAAAACACAATCAATATCAAAAATGCATGTATATTAACATTCCATTATAGACTAATGATTAAGCTATAATATTAGGCAGATTTTAAAACTATATAACACAAATTATATTTAAGAGTTAATAAACTGAATACCTGAAATTTGAATATCCGTATGTGGTGTTTTGTTCATTTTTAAAGAAATGTAACAGATAATTGTATTTTGAGTCAGAGTTTAATGTATACTAAAAACATTTATTCAAATAAATACAAGAGATGATGAAAAATCTGTGATCCTAAGACATATAAACAGCTACATTAAAGCCAGTTTGGTGTAATGGTTAAGGTATTGGTCTAGAAACCAGCGTTCTAGGCCTCCCTTTGGCATGAAAGCTAGCAGAGTGACTTTGGGCCATTACCTAACTCTGTCCAACTCATCTCACAGGACTGTAGAGAAAACAGGAGACATTTAAGTATGTTTGCCTCTTGAGTTGTGATAGTATCACAACTCAAGGGGCAAACATGAGAAGTGACAGTATCACTTTTTACTGCGCTAATGACGTCACCCTTGGAACACTGTATCCAGTTCTGTTCACCATGATACAAAAGGGATGCTGAGACCCTAAAAGTGTGCAGAGAAGAGCAACATAGATGATAAGAGGTCTGTAGGCTAAACTATATGAGGAACAATTAATGGAGCTAGGTATGTCTAACTTAACAAAGAGAAATATTTAGGTGTGACATGATAGTCTCCCAATGCTTCAGCTTTGTCACAAAGAAGAGATCCACTTATTCTCCAAAGCACCAGAGTGCAGGACAAGATGTAATTGGTGGAAACTTAAAAAGAGATACAGCTTAGAACTAAGGAGAAATTTCCTGACAGTGAGAGCAATTAACCAATGAAACAGCTTGCCGTCTGGAGTTGTGCTGGTTTTTAATAACAGATTGGACCACCACTTCACCGGCATGGCCACTCCTGCCTTCCTGCTCAAGTTCGACTAGAAGATCTTCAAGGTCCCTTCCAGCCCTATGATTCTATGTTCTATTGGCAGCTAGTTCAAACAGCAAGCCAATTGCCAGGACCACAAACTGCAGTGGGAATCATATATTGATGGGAGTCCTGCTTGGAGTTTTGCCTGGACTTGGTAGCAACTAGAAAAGAACCACACCTCATTGCAACTATTGCAAGAACATTTGGGAAAAGACAAAGGTTGTATGCTACTTCGTAGATTTTGAGCCTTTTGTTTGAACTGAGAGTTAGAGACTGAGTACAAAGGATTCAAGACATTTACATGGCAACAACAACTTACAAAACCTAGAAAGGTAGAGTTAACCCAAAGCAATAGCCTATTATTGGGGAAGTTGCATTTGTGTACAGATTTGCTATGTTGGTCCTTGCCACTTCTTGGAAAGCAAAAAATTCTCATACCAGTACATAATACTTTTATATGACAGTACTCAACTGCTCTATATAACATTACCTCTCTCCATTCTTTATTTCCCATCCCTTGGGTATATAAAACGCAAACTGCAAAAGAGAAAGAAAACACAATCAATATCAAAAATGCATGTATATTAACATTCCATTATAGACTAATGATTAAGCTATAATATTAGGCAGATTTTAAAACTATATAACACAAATTGTATTTAAGAGTTAATGAACTGAATACTTGAAATTTGAATATCTGTATGTGGTGTTTTGTTCATTTTTAAAGAAATGTAACAGATAATTGTATTTTGAGTCAGAGTTTAATGTATACTAAAAACACTCAAATTTACCAGAAATATCTCTTCCTGTTAACTTACACCTGAGTATACAATACACAGGCTGTATGCCTCCCCCAAGGAAGAGCTCACAGAGGGAACAGAGACCCCTCCCCAGGTTTCACGGAAAATAGATTTATTGTAGAAAATTCAAAGTTCAAAATTTGTCCATTGCACTGGGAGATAAGGGAGGGGGAGGCATAATCTTGGCTTAGTCCACTTTTTTTACTTTATCCCTTCCACACCACATATGGCCAACTACAGTCAGCCATTAAAAACTATTGCCAATCCCACCTTACATCACATTTTTAAAGTGTCATTTTAACTATAAAAATGTAATATATTTTATTGTACAACAGTAAAGGAAAGAGACTCAGTTGGAAAACAGTAGACATATTAATTTTAAGGCTGAGTGTAATAGAATTCATGCTTCTACTCAGATTTGTCTCTTGACAAGCTTCTGTTTTTAACATCTTGAATGTTATATATTAAAAATAAAAAAAATGTTTCATAGCCTATTTTATCAATTTTTGGAAACAAAAAACAAAATAGGCCTTGGAAAAACAGGCACAAAATATCTACTTTTTTTTTCAAGCTTTCATATCTCTAAACACAGCCTACCTCAAAACTACAATCAAATAGGCATTCAATTAATCAACATCTGGCTTTTAAATTCCTACAATAAAATCTCAATTCAACAATACATTTGGGGGAAGGGGTATCTAAAATTATATCATTGTAATGTATATTATTTATGCAAATGTACATTATTTGCATAATTATGCAATTAATTTACATTATTTATGCAAATGTACATTATTTGCATAATTATGCAATTAATTTTAAGGCTGAGTGTAATAGAATTCATGCTTCTACTCAGATTTGTCTCTTAACAAGCTTCTATTTTTAACATCTTGAATGTTATATATTAAAAATAAAAAAAATGTTTCATAGCCTATTTTATCAATTTTTGGAAACAAAAAACAAAATAGGCCTTGGAAAAACAGGCACAAAATATCTACTTTTTTTTTCAAGCTTTCATATCTCTAAACACAGCCTACCTCAAAACTACAATCAAATAGGCATTCAATTAATCAACATCTGGCTTTTAAATTCCTACAATAAAATCTCAATTCAACAATACATTTGGGGGAAGGGGTATCTAAAATTATATCATTGTAATGTATATTATTTATGCAAT
This sequence comes from Ahaetulla prasina, assembly GCF_028640845.1. NCBI lineage: Eukaryota > Metazoa > Chordata > Lepidosauria > Squamata > Colubridae > Ahaetulla > Ahaetulla prasina. Next base: position 17,674,712 of record NC_080545.1, on the reverse strand, counting down.
TAATTTACATTATTTATGCAAATGTACATTATTTGCATAATTATGCAATTAATTTTAAATGTAATTTTATCAACATGCTATTTGCACAACTGCATGATTATGCAAAAATACATTGAAGCAAATTACATAAATTATGTCAATTGTCTGAACTGCTTTGGAAATAATAGACTTTGCTCACTATTTGGGGTAAAGCCTGAGATACAATTCTGCCCATTACATCTGATGTCTCCTAAACAGAGTTCCCAAGAATTTTACCTGCTTTATGAAGGCATTACCACAGATAAAGATTTTTATATTGTTTCTAAAGCCTATCATGAAGTTTTGCAAGATGATATATTATTATTATTATTATTATTATTATTATTATTATTATTATTATTATTATTATTATTATTATTATTATTATTATTATTATTATTATTAAATGAAGAGCCTTTCACTTCTTATTTGGAAGTACAATTTGAATTACCTGCTGAGGAAACTCATATTTTCAGCCAGTTCCTTGAATAACTCAAACTAAACAAAGAATAGCTAAATTAGTAGCTAAAATAATCTTAGCAATATAGCCAGACGTGATAAAGAAACAACAGTAAATTTACAATTTTGTTTCTTCATTGCTTTATCCTAAAAGTGAAATACAAAAATAGTACTTACTTGGATCAGATTTTGAAAATGTATCTCTATCCAAAAGGTTCCTATTAATAAAACAAAATAAAATGATATTTTTGTTAAAAACATTTTACTCAAACTGCATAAGACTAGAGGCTTTTAAGAAGAGACTAGATAACTAAAGCAAAACTTTAGTTTAAACTTTGGGAGTCTGTAAGCTGAAGCGGGTGATACAAGGCAATAGATCATCCCAGGATTGAGACAAAAATCAACAGTATTAAAGATAAGGAAAAAGAATAAGTTTACAAACTGTTTTAAGCCAAAAAATACTCTAATGTAATTCTAAGTGTAATTAAATGCCTTTCAGTTTTACCTAATCCGAGACTCTAATCATCCAAGACTCTAATCAACTCTCACAAAAGACAGCCAAAATTCCTCTGGTCAAAATCTGACAGAACACTGCCCCCACCCCCCAGGTCAGGTGACGCCCTCTGGGCACATCTGGGCATATCCCTCTGGGCACATTAAATTTGATTTAAAGGGCCAGCTGCTGAAGAGTACAGCATCCATCTACTGAAAAGTGGCACAAAAACAGCAAGAAACATTAAATCAACAGACAGCCCATATTAAAATAGTGCTCATATGCCTCCCCAAGTTTTTCTGTCAGACCAATGGCAGAATTCTCTTTATCTGGGGGAAGATATTGGTTTCTCCTATCATGCTCAGACCACTCCCCGGTGAGCCTCCAATTCTCTGGCATTTACCCCCCTCTGGCGCACCTCAGATGATTAATGGATCCAGCTTGGGGTTGTTCTGGAAAACCTGCTACATGGTCTCATCAAAGCCTTGGTGCTCAATGAAATGGGAGAGGGGTCACAGCCTTGGATCTCTTTGTGCACATGGGTCCCAATAACACCCATGTTATGCAGAGGAGCTGAGGGAGATAAGGAGGGCTAAGAGATGCTTAGAGTGCCACTGGCAAATGAGGAGGAATGAAAACAATTGAACATGAACTAAAGCCACTATTAGAGTCCATTTTATGATGGTAAAAGCAGAAAAATGCGCCATTATTTCTGCGCCATTAATAAATCCACAAAGATTTGCTCAGTGGTCCTATTTTTGTGACTCAGTCCTTCCTCGGGGGGAGTAAGATTGGGTTCCACCTGAAGGTTCGGTGCCAGGAACATGCAGATTAAGTCGCTCATATTCACTCTAGTGCAGGGGTCAGCAACCCATGCCTTTGAAGCTGCATGTGGCTCTTTCATCCCTCTGCTGCGGCTCCCTGTTGCTGGTCGGCTCCACAATTGATAAGGCTTTCGGTTAGGATAGGTAGAGGAAAATGGACGCCGCGCTAGGAGGAGACTATGATGGGGGAACCGGACTTCCGGTTGGCTCCAGAATTGAACGGGGGTTTCTGGTTAAGACCTTTGTGGCTCTTTGAGTGTTTAAGGTTGCCGACCCCTACTCTAGTGGAGCTTTATGGCAATGCCCATTGTGATTTCAGGGGTGAAGTTTTGCAAGATTATCCGGGGAGAGTTTGCTTGCATTGCAAAGCTGCCCAGGAGGGAACACATAACTGGGTCTGGGCAATGATTAATACTCCTTGAGGGAAGGAGTGGTTCCTCCTAAGGAGGCAGTAGTATACCCTCTCCTGAAAGGATGATTACTTGACCCAATGAGTCTGGACAGCTTTCACCCAGTCTCCAACCTCTCCTTTTTAGGGAAAGTTGTGAAGAAGGTGGTCACATGGCAGCTGCAGAGGACCTAGATTTGTTCATTCTTGGATTGGACCCTTGTGAACTCTTGTCTGAACTACTGCACTGTGCTCTATATGGGGCTTCCCTATAAGAATATTCAGAAGCTTCAACTGGTACAGAATGCAGCTGCATAGATACAAAAGAGGTGTCAGACATCTGACATGTGTAACAGCCCTGCTTCAGGAGCTGCACTAAATGCCAGGGTGCTTCTGAGTGCAATTCAAGGAGCTGATGATCACTTTTAAAGTCCTTCAGGGCTTGGGGCAAAGTTATCTTAGAGACCATTTTTTGCCAGTCATTTCTATCCATCCAATTCAGGCAGGCAGGTTAGGCACATTGTAAGTCCATCAGCCAAGGAATGTCAGAGGGTGGGAACCAGGAGACTTGCCTTCTATACTGTTACCTCTGACCCCTGGAATTTTCTTCCCTCCAGATATCAGGATGACTCGAGCTTTTTGGCCTTTTGCAAGGCACTGAAGACTGTAGGTCTTGGCATATTCGGGTCTTTTCCCATGTAAGGTTGAGAGTATCTTGGCGACGTTTCGACGAGGTCTCACTCATCATCTTCAGGCTTTTGCTTTCGGCTTCGTGCTTGTGTGAGCAAAGCATGGTCAGAGCTGCCGTCTCTCTATAAATACTTGGTTGGTGTGCTCCAACTCATCGGAAGGACGGGACCACACCAACCGAGTATTTATAGAGAGACGGCAGCTCTGACCACGCTTTGCTCACACAAGCACAAAGCCGATAGCACCAGCCTGAAGATGAAACGTCGCCAAGATACTCTCAACCTTACACAGGAAAAGACCCAAATATGCCAAGACCTATAGATAGATAGATAGATAGATAGATAGATAGATAGATAGATAGATAGATAGATAGATATACAGATACAGATATAGATATAGATATAGATATAGATATAGATATAGATATTACTGTTTTGATTGTTTTATGATGTACACTGCCTAGAATCAAATCAAATCAATCAATAAAATGGTCTGATAACAAAACCTATAAAACAAAACAGGCTTGAGACAAAAGCCAGGTTTTCAAAGTTTTCTGGAACCCTAGAAGAGAGGGTGCCATCCTTAACTCAGGGTGGGGGGATGTTTCCTAGAGGGTAGGGATTCCAACAGAAAAGCACGCTTCCTAAATGCCGCAAAGTGGCAATATTTAATGGAACACCTGCTGGAACAAACTGGACTGGCAGAAACAATTGGAGATAAGTGGTCACTTAGAAATCCTGGCCCTATGTCATACAATCTACTTTAAAAGATGGAAATAAAGAAGCAAGAAGCATATTCCAGAAATGAGAACACCTAAAAAAATAGCCACAGAGATCTAATAAAGCCCTAAGGTGGCCATTGTTCTTGAAAGGTAAAGTACCTAGAAAAGAAGGCAAGAGCACAATCCTCCAAAATGATGCTCTCAGTAATCCTTTTTACAGAAAATGAGAGATTTTCTGACATAACTCTGGAGATGCAGTATATTAGAAATAGCAGAATGATTTAGTGTTAACTCTAGAACTCTACATGGCTTTCCTGCAGAAGAATGTTGATTCTTCTGAATCAGCAGATTACACTATCATTGTGGCATGGAAGTCTATGTCCTTAAAAATAGGCAAGTAGACAACATGGGGAGAACATTAAAGTCAATTAAGCTGCCTAAAGTCTTGAGGCTAGGGGTCTATAACTGTATTGTTCTAGCCATGGAAATGAACTTGATGTCTGGCAACCCTCAACGCTATAGAACATTGTAGTCTTTAAGGCTGGTGGACTTTTATCAAGATTAGTAGGAGTATAGATTGCAGTTAAATGAAGTTGTGAAATGAAATAGCTATTGTTAGCTATTCAGGCTAGCATGAAGTTCAGAATCCCATACTAGGTGTTACCAGTTTTATTAATCTGTCCTTTCTGAAGGTCTTCAATTCTGGCCATAGCCTCCAGCTTAAATTCAGTGTGGTGAAGCAAGGCATAATGGCTCAGGGCAATGGAAGAAAACATAAACTTAACTGTCTAGTCAGCAATGCAATGAGTCTTAAAACTCTTAAATATGTTATGGCAAGTATCACAAATTAGTACTGTTGTGTTTAAATTTAAAGGGCTGGGGCTCAGAATATATTTATATAGTATGCATATGAGCATTTGCATCATATTTTTCATGATTCTGTAAAATTATTTTTAATCTCCCATCTTTTCAAATTTTCAGATTATCTTTTCAGGCTCAAAGAATGTGAATTTTTTCCATTTTTATCCCATAATTTTTCTAATACATTTATGATCAGTTTTATGAATATTACCATTCTATTATTTTTTTTACAGCAACCTCAAACCTAGACTTTAGGTGGTTATGACTGGAAAAATGAACTTGCCAGCTGGAGTCAAATGGATCCAGAGTTTTTGTTATTACCCTGGAAGTAGGAGGGGTTAAAACAGTCCCAACCTCTCCTTAACTGATGAGTTTGTTTTATAAAAGATAACTGAAAGAAAGCATGTGGCTGAGTATATCAAGAAAGGATTCAAGCAACAAAGAGAGCAGAGACTTGGGAATGAGAAACCTCTAACCCAAAGACAAGCAACTCAGAGTAGTTTTCAGATAGGAAGAGAATTGCGAGAATTGCAAGAATAGAATAGAATAGAATAGAATAGAATATAATTTTTTATTGGCCAAGTGTGATTGGACACACACGGAATTTGTCTTGTGCATACGCTCTCAGTATACATAAAAGAAAAGATACGTTCATCAAGAATTCTAAGATACAACCCTTAATGATAGTCATAGGGTACAAATAAGCAATCAGGAAACAATCAATATTAATATAAATCGTAAGGAAACAAGCAACAAAGTTACAGCCAAACAGTTATAAGTGGAAAGAAATGAGTGATGGGAACGATGAGAAGACTGTTGAGAGGCAGAGCTGACACACAAGGGAGGAAAAGAGCCCAATTAGAGTCCATAGCTAAGTTCCACCATGTGCAGGAGCTGTAAGAACCAGCTGCAGACTGTAATTTCTTCCGACTGGGGAGGGGAGAAAAACCTTCACAAGTCTACAGTGAAAAGGATTTTCGCATGAAAATGCACTGAGATTGGCAACTGGAAAAGAAGATCCGGAGGAAAAGGGAAGATTTAAAAAGCTAAGAAATAGTTAATGTAAGAAAACATAGTGCCACAAAAATAGAAATAGGAATAGAGAAATAGAACATAGAGAAAGAAATTTACAACTATTTCTATTTTTATTCAAACTATACATTTCTATTTCTAGATTGAATAAAAATAGAAATAGTTGTAAATTTATAGTGATAGGAAGACAGTAAAATCAGGTACAAATTTAATTTTAACAATTTTTTTTTGGGGGGGAAACAGTGTTACTGTTGTGTTACTGTTCTGTATAATCTTAAAACCCTATCAATGATGCAATAAAAAGGACAGGTAGTCCTCGACTTACTGCAGTTTGTTTAATGAACGTTTGAAGTTACAAAGACACTGAAAATTGTGGTCGTTAAGTCGTGGACTACCTATATAATGAAATGAACATCCAGGATATAATCTAATATTAAACTATAGAATTTGACATTAAATTAAAAGAAACATGGAAACATAGAACCATAGGCCTGGAAGGGACCTTTGAAGTCCTCTAATCCAACCCCATGCTCCATGAGACTAAACCAGGGCTGTCAAACTTGCAGCCCACAGGCCGGATGCGTCACGCACTGGCCATGCCCATGCCCGGTTTAGTGAAGGGGAAAAAAGTCCTGATACGTCAGGTGATGCCACCATGACGATGTGAGTTTGACACCCCTGCTTTAGACCATCCTGGACAAATGGATGTCCAATCTTTTCTTGAAAACCTCCAGCAACGGAGCACCCACAATTCCGGGAGGTGAGCTGTCCTATTAGTCAGTTGTTCTTAGGAAATTTCTCCTTACTACCAGGTTGTATCTCTCTTTAACAAATTCCACCCATTACTTCTTGTCCTACCCTCAGATGCTTTGAAAAATAAGTTGTTCCCTCTTCTCTGAGACTGCTCTTCAAGTACTGGAAGATAGTACTCTTCCAGTATCATGTCACCCCTAAACCTTCTCTTCTTTAGGCTAGATATAGTTAGTTCCCTTAACCCTGTGATGACGAACCTATGGCACACGTGCCGGAGGTGGCACACAGAGCCATCTCTCTGGGCACGGCAACAGTCGCCTGTTGCTATTCTGGATTCCGGCGCATGCGGGAGCTCTGGAAACCAAAGAGCAGCTCCCTGGCACGCATGCGCCTGCCAGGAAGCTGAGCGTCCAGTGTGCATGTGCACTGGCCAGCTGGTCTTCGCATGTGCATGGATGCTAGAAACTGGAAGACCAAGTGACCCGCATGCATGCACATGCTGGAAACCAGGAACTGCGCGTACGTGCCAGGGAGCTGCTCTTCCGGTTTCCGGGGCTCCCACCTCACATGCACGCTCCCGTTTCGGCACTCAGTGCTGAAAAGGTTCGCCAACACTGCCTTAACCGTTCATCATATGCTTTAGCCTCCAGACCTTTTATCATCTTTGGGTTAGGGCACACTCCTTCTAGTATCTCAGCATCTTTTTTTTTTCTCCAATTGGATGAAAATTTATCAATGAGAGATCCAACTTAGAACTAAGAAGTTCTAACTTGACAGTCTAAGCTGTCAGACACTCTCTTGACAGTGAGAACAATTAATCAGTAGAACAAGTTCCTCCTTACTTTTCTCATATCTCAATTGCATCTTGTTTGATAGGTCCAATGCTCAAGTCTGTCAAAATCCTTCTGAATTTTGACTCTATCTTTCAAAGCTTTAGCAATTCCCCTCAAGTTTATCCCCTCATCTAGATTTGTTAAAAAGAAGTTGAACAGCACGGGGGCCAAGACAGAATCTTGAGGTACCCACTGCATGTTTCCCTCCTTGTAGATGTAGTTCTATTCACACTGTGAATCCATCTGGTGATGGGGCTGATATAGGCTGCAATCTATTTTGACAAATGCCTTACTGAAGAGTCCATGTATTCTATAGCCATAGCATTTCCTTGATTCAGTAATTTAGTCATTTATCAAAGAAGGTAATAAGATTTGTTTAGCATGATCTGTTTTTAACAAACACATTGCTGACTTCTAGTAATTACCTTATTAAAATCCTGTGCTTGATTATCTTTTCTTGGATTTTCCCAGGTATTAATGTCAAGCTGATTGATCTTCCTGGTTCCACATGTTCTCCTTTTTAAAAATTGGAGAACCACAGCAGCTCATTTTCAGTCCTGTCAGTTCCCCCCACGCTCCAGGAGCATGGAAAGATTTTGCTCAGTGATTCAGAGATCACATCTGGCAGCTCCTTCAGCACTCTGAGATGTTAACAATCTGGTCCTGGAGATTATTATTATTATTATTATTATTATTATTATTATTATTATTATTATTATTATTATTATTATTATTAATAATAATAATAATAATATCAGAATTGGAAGGGACCTTGGAGGTCTTCTAGTCCAACCCCCTGCCCAGCAGGAAACCCTACACCATTTCAAACAAATGGCTATCCGACATTTTCTTAAAAATTTCCAGTGTTGGAGCATTCACAACTTCTGCAGGCAAGTTGTTCCACTGATTAATTGTTCTCACTGTCAGGAAATTTCTCCTTAGTTCTAGGTTGCTTCTCTCCTTGATTAGTTTCCACCCATTGCTTCTTGTTCTACCCTCAGGTGCATTGGAGAATAGTTTGACTCCCTCTTCTTTGTGGCAACCCCTGAGATATTGGATTTGTCTAGAGTGAATAGATATTCCCTTACTAAAAAATTTTTTTGCCTCTTTTGAACTGCATTCCTGTTCTATTTCTGCTGCTTTTGATAGGTTGGACTATTTTTTTTTCTTTTCGTGACAAATGCAAAGAAGAAATAAAGCAGTTCCACTTTCTCCTTGCTGCCTGCTACCACATTACGATTTTCTCAGATTAGTGAACTGATCATTTCCTTGTGTTTCTTCTTATTTTTTACATGCTAAAAGAAACATGTTTTTTGTTATTTTTGGCATTTGTTGCAAGTCTAGGTTAATTCTGAGCCTTAGCTTTCCTGACATCATCCTTGTAGATTTGAGCTATTTGTTGGCATTCTGTTTTAGTTATGTGCCCCTCATTTTATTTTTTTATACTTGTTCTTTTTGTCCTTTAGTTTCTTAGGCAGTTCTTTTTGCAACCATGCTGGTTTCATCTTGTGTCTCTTTTTTTCCTTCTGTGGTATTGTGTTTGACTAGTTTTTTTTTTATAATCCCATTTTTCAGTGTCCCCCAAGCATCCTGAATTGTTTTTCCCTTTAGGATTTTCATCCCAATCTTAGTTTGTTGAAGTCAGCTTTCTTGAAATCTAAAACAATGGATTGACTTTGTTCTGCCTACATTATTATGTTGAATTCTAATATGACATAATGACTCTTCCCCCAAAGTTCTTCTACCCCTTCAGTCATTACATCCCTATTAGTAAGAATGAAGTCCAGGATAGCTGACCCTCTATTCCCTTCTCTACCTTTTGGTTGACAAAATTGTCAACTAGACATGTCTTGTTTGATCTCCCAACTGATGCAGAGTTTATCTCCCAGTTGATGTAGCTGCTTAATGGGGCAGAAAATGTTCATTGTTGGCCACTTCAAGATTCAAACTTCCCTCTTGTGGACAGGTCATACTACCATTTCCTTCAAGGATGATGATTCCCCTTCCTCAAAGAATTCACCAATCAAATCTCTAGCTCCTCCTTGACAATCTGATTAGGTTAAAAAAGTCAAGAAACCAGATCATGTATAATACTGCCCACTTCATCAGAATCCACAACCTCAAATAAATCTCTCATTAGAAGATGTCTCCCTTAATTGAACTTTGACTAACCACCATCTAACTCTGATAAAATTATGAATGATTTTCCTCTATAAAATATCTAGTAAAAAAGGTCACAGTTGCTGGCCAATGATTCATTTTGTCACCATTCATCAATAGGGTTATTTCTCTTTGAACAGTATTATTGGATTGTATTTTGTAGTCATGAAAAGAACAAAAAAAATATGGATGCTTGTCACTCTTATTGTCACAGTATATAGTCAAACCTGAGTTTTAGCAGGCTGTAACTTTTCTAACTTTCCAGAAAGCCTTAAAAATCTGGTTCTTCCTCTAAGAATTGAATGGGGTGAGGCTGGAGCTGAGTGACTGTAAATGTTGATGTACTGAATGTTGTTTAGAAGCTGGGATTTTATTTATTTTACCTTCGACATTGGTATTATTATTTTTCTTTGTTTTTTATTATTGTTTTTGTGAGCTGCCCAGGGCTGTGGCCCATAAGATGTGCAGCCAATTAAACCTTTAAAAAAAATAAAAGTAAATATTTATTTATATCCATGCTTATCCATAATTATATTCACAACTTTTACTAGCACTGCTTTAGGTGTTTTTGTGTCATTTATCTCCTAGAGCAAGTAAATAAATTAAGTATAATATTTATATTAATGAAAAGAAGAGACTGCTGGGAGTAAACCTGTCTAATGCTTTTTTCAACCTACATTTGGAACCATAAGCCTTTGACCACAATAAAATACAATTTTCTTCTAAGTAATTACATCGTAATTTTTTTTTTGTACAATCCTCTTAGGACTATCTCATGTGTCAAACATTTTAAGCAATAAAGATGCTTGGTTATTTATTCAACCTCTACAGCTACTCAACTTGCAAACCACCCTAGGAAGCTCACAAATTCAAAAACATGTAAGTTTAAAAATTACAAATTTAAAATCAGTCATAAAAACAATGCTAATCCAAAGCAAATAACAGATTGGTAACTGAGGACACCAGCCAGCATACTATATTCACTCACTGCTCATGGCAACAGATAGGTCTTTAGTGTCTTACAAAAGCTAAACACAAAATTTCCTATGTGTTACATATACTAATAGCAAATTAACATGCAGCTTCAGAAAAAAGTGCCAGGGCTCTATTATGTAGGCTTTCATTTTTAACCACCTTTACTATTTACTCAGGATATTCTACCAAGAACAGAGACATATAATGTGCCCAACAATTCAAGCAATAGTTAAGAACTATTTAAGAAAATAATTTTCTTACCTACCGGTACTTAAGAAAACTGTGGAATGGACAGAACAGAAAAGCCCAGTTCCACTTAAATATGCAAGTTCTATTCAGAAATATTCTATGGCTGAGAATGACATTTGTGAGAAGCTTTCCTCTACTATCTGCATATTTCCATATTAAGCTTTTGCTTTTTCTCTCAGTTCCCTGGGCTGCTTACACAGCAGCTTAGGAAACAAAGGATATCACCAGGAAAAGGCTATTGGATGAGGGTGTTGTATGAATACATCCCATAAAACATTGGCATATATATGGCAATCTTTATTTTGTAATATAAAAACAATAGCCCAAGATCATGCAAATGCTTTATAGCTACTTGGGAATGAAAATCAGTAAGGTAAAATTTAGTCAAAGGACTGAAAATTCACCCACTGAGCAGAAATGATGGTCATTAAGAAGGCTAAACAACTACGAGATTAGAACTTGCAAAAGATGGGAAGGATTTAGATTAAAGGGCTAACAAATACCGGTACATTCTACAAATGGGGACCTGGCTTCACTAAAGGACACTTTTTCACAGATAACCTAAACATTGTGTTGACTGTATAATTCAACAACTATTCTACTTCAAGAGGGGGCTGCCAAATTTATCCTGAGTAAAACTGCAATTTCGGTGAAATAGGAAAACTGACGAATATGCAATATTCAATCTAATGCATATAAACTGCAAGAAAGAAAATAAGACCAGTTTTGTTACAATAAAAACAAGGTAAAATCTATGCCAGGGATTTCTCAGTACCAGTTTGTGACTTCATGGCTTGTATGCCAACTAAGTACGTTATTCATGAGTCACATTTATTCACATTTGACTTCATAATGTGAAGTCTGATAGAGAATACAATAAAAATGTAGGGGAGTTGGGATGGGAAAGATGCTATTATTAATCCATTGTCACCCTAGACCACTTCAACCAGCAGCCAAGTTGTCCACCTGCTAGAGTAAGGAGTTAATTAAAATAGTCTAAGAAATATAGAATTCACAAGATTACTGAATGTGTTGGGGTCATTTTCAAAAGGACAAGCTGAGCAAGTATAGTGAGGCTTAGTCTTGTTATAGAATGACAATGTAAAATGGATCTTTGATATTATCATTTCTAATTCTTTTCATTATGGCTTCATTATTAAAGTTCAGAGGATCCATGAAAAATAAATCAGATCTGGAGATGATTAGAATCCACCTATGAAAATCTATGTGAGGATGACTGAAAATGGCTTGGAATATTTTGAGTGTTCCTTTGCTAGTTAATACTGTACCTTTTAGTTGCTGCCCAGAAGAATTATTCTATATGGTAGGAAACTATTGCTGTAATATCATCCCCTATAAATTTTGGAACCCATACAATTCCTGTGATATGTTTACATGACAATTAAAGATGACACTGTACCTATCTGGATGCCTCCACTGATGTATTCTGAATAAGGTGTCTGTTTCTCATTTGTTCCACTCAGGCAAAATCAGTTTCAGCCAACTTTATTGTTTCAGGCAATTGTCAAGAACCTTAAACTGGTTTGAATTCTTAGGAACTATTTTGCATATTATCCCTTTCTTGGGGACAGTTACAGGGAGTAACTATTTAACAGTTACTGTACTCCCTTAGTAGGGAGGGTAGGGAATGCCAGGAAAGAATCTCTTACTAGAGCTTTGAATTGAAAGAGGGAATTTGAAATTTGTCATCCTAGAGCTCTAGATTGCCATTCTGAAATTTATAATAACATGAAGAATTTAAATTTACCAACAAAGAAATACAGGGAGACTAGTATAGCTATTTCAAGCTGTTTAGCTCTTACAACTAGCCATACCCTTCTGGGATTCAAACCCAGGCTGCTTGCATATTAGGCAGATGTATTAACCTCTAGGCCGCAGGCTCTTCTCATTTTGTTAACTGTACCAGGGGGAGATTAAGTATTTTTTTTCAATGAGACTGGTCTATCAGGGCAACCTGGTCTACCCAAATATGGAACAGAGCATATTGCTTCTGCTTTCACATTTTAGCCCCAATCCAAAAGCCTTTGCAGGCACAAAAAATAGTTTGTTGCGGAGTCGACTGCCTACGAAGGCTCCTGGATTGGGGCTAAAAGTTGAAAGTGGAAAAAACACTTATTTAACATGAAGAATAGTAAATTATTCAGTGTATTTGAACATTAAGGTTATTACATTTAAGATTAACAAAAACTTAAGTACAAATGACATCTTCTTTTCTAGGGATGAGTGTCCCAAATGTTTAGAATAGGGAGCACATTTGAAATTTTGAAAGCATATTTATTTTTAAATTTAAAAAATGAAAATAGGGTGTATTGTTGCCCTTGAGTTACAACCTGGAAACCTAAGCCCTCTGCTAATATTCATTTTTCTATCAGAAATAATCCAAAGCAATGATATGGGAAAAAATAAGGTCAGAATTATTACCAAACTACATACCCTGTTTTCCCCAAAATAATACATCCCCTGATAATAAGCCCAATCAGGCTTTTGAATGCATGGCAATAAGGCCAAGCGCTTATTTCAGGGTTCAAAAAAATATAAGACACGGTCTTATTTTTGAGAAAACATGGTAAATCTTAGGAACATAGGAAAAAAGCTGAGGAACAGTTTGCAGTGGGAATATACTGAGGGAGGGAGAGATTTTAACTACAAATATAGACCAAAGCCATAGCAAGAACCAAAGACATGAATTAATTATTTATTTTACATGAGAAAACCCCTATAATTAATAGTGATTATTAATTAATAATAGTAATAGTAAATGGAAAGAGGGACACATATCTAGGACAGAATACTAACAAACAGCTCAAAGCTGCAAAGATGAAGTCAGGAAAACTAAAGCTCAGAATGAAGTAAGACCTGCAACAAATGTCAAAAATAATTTTACAAAATTTCTTTCCAAACATAAAAAAACAAGAAAAAAAATCAAGGAAACAATGAATCCACTAATGGGAGAAATTGGCAAGGAAGTAACTGGCAGTAGAGAAAAAGCAGAGCTGCTTAATTATTTGCATCTGTCTTCATGCAAAAAGAAAATACAACCCAACTTACCCCAAAACAAAGCCGTAAAAGACATACTAGAAGTACAAATTAAAATGAGCAAGAAAAAGTTAAGAGAACACCAAACACCTGACATCTCTAGATGGATTCAAATCACCAGGTCCTGATGGATTACATTCCAGAATTCTGAAGAAACAGGGAGATGTGTGACCTCAGAACCATTGTACCATATCTTTCAAAGTTCTTGGAGTACCAGTGAATTTATCTGAGGACTGGAAAAGAGTTGATGTGGTTCCCATCTTCAAAAAAAAAAAAAAGTGGGGGGGGGGAGAATACCCAGACCCAGGAAACTATGGACCAATCAATCTGACATCAATATCTGGGGAGTTCCTGGAAAAGATAATCAAGCAACAAATCTGCAAACATCTAGAAACAAGCAAAATTATAACCGAAAGTCAACATAGGCTCGTCAAAAACAGATTATGCCAAACGAATCTTATTTCATTCTTTGATAGAGTGAGTAAACTAGTGAACCAGTGAAATGCTCTGGACATAGTATACTTGGATTTCAGTAATGCATTTGACAAAGGAGACCACAACCTACTTCTTGATAAGATAGAAAGACGTGGGATAGACACCACCACCACTAGATAGATTTGTAACTGACTGACAACATGTAGTCTTTAATGGAACATCAACATGGAGGGAAGTAAGCAGTGGAGTACCCCAAGGTTCTATTTTAAGCCCAGTACTCTTTAATATCTTCATAAATGATTTATATGAGAGGATAAAAGGGGAACTCATCAAATTTGCAGATGACACTAAGCTGGCAGGAATAGCCAACACCCCAGAAGATAGGGTCAAGACCCAGATGGATTTTAACAGACCTGAACACTGGAGCCTATCTAGCAAAATGAAATTCAATTTAGAGAAAAGTAAGATTTTACACTTAGGAAAGAAAAACCAATTGTATGGGTATAGATTAGGTGAATGGTTGACTCAACTGCAATAACTGTGAGGGATCTTAAATATGAGCCAGTAGTGTGTGGCAGCAGTCACAAAGGCCAATGCAATGCTACAGAGGGGTAGACTCTAGAACACATAAAGTATTAGTATCACTTTATAAAGCCTTAATAAGACCACACTTGGAATACTGCATCCAGTTTTGGTAACCACAATATAAAAAAGGTGTTGAGATTCTGGAAAGAGTGCAGAATGGTTGACTCAACTGCAATAACTGTGAAGGATCTTAATTATAAGCCAGTAGTGTGCGGCAGCAGTCTCAAAGGCCAATGCAATACTACAGAGGGGTAGAATCTAGAACACATAAAGTATTAGTATCACTTTATAAAGCCTTAATAAGACCACACTTGGAATACTGCATCCAGTTTTGGTAACCACAATATAAAAATGGTGTTAAGATTCTGGAAAGAGTGCAGAGAAGAGCCACAAAGATGATTAGGGGGTTGGAGGCTAAAACATATGAAGAATGGTTGCAGGAATTAGGTATGTCTCGTGAAAGGAATTAGATATGTCTAGTGTAGGGGAGACATGATAGCATTGTTTCAATATTTGAGGGGCTGCCACAAAGAGAAGAGGGCCAATTTATTTTTCAAAGCAGGAGAAGGCAAGAAAAAATGGACGGAAACTAAACAAGGGGAGAAGCAACCTAAAACAAAGGAGAAATTTCCTAATGGTGAGAACGATTAACCAGTGGAATGGCTTGCCTTCAGAAGTTGTAGGTGCTGGAGACTTTTAAGAAGAGATTGGACAGCCATTTGTCTGAAATGGTATAGAGTCTCCTGCTCAAGCAGGAAGTTGATCTACAAGATCTCAAAGATCCCTTCCAACTCTGTTATTTATGTTCTATGTTCTAAGTAATAATTAGCCTTATTGCCTCTGTGGAACAATTTTTTAGAAAAAAAACCAAAAAGTATTAATTCTTAATAAATAAATACTACAAGGTTTAATAAAATCCCAATGAACTATTTATTATGGCATTCATATACTAATTTGCTATGTTTATTTATTGATTTGTTAATTTGCTGCCCATCTTGCTATGAAGTTACTCTGTTAAAAATTCTCAGAAATATGAATCTTCCTAGATCTAATTCTCACCCTCTCGTAATTCATCCCTGAAAGTTTAATCTGAATAACACACACCCTTATACGTATGTATACACACACACACATACACACATACATCAGGGAGTAGAAGTAGTTCTTAACGTACATCCAATTTTTTTTGCTAAACAAGGCTGCTGTTAAGTAAGACTTGCCCCATTTTACAATCCTCTTTGCCATTAGTTATTAAGTGAATCACTGCAGTTGTTAAGTCAGTAACATAGTTGCTAATAAAATATGGCTTCCCCATTGATTTTGCTTGTTAGAAGGTTGCAAAGGACACTGCAACCTGAGATGCAACAGATTGATTTGATTTCCAATTGAAAATGAGAATGAAAATCACAAATATTATATAAAGTCATACATAGTCATAAACATGCAAGATACGGTAGGTTAAAGAAATAAGGGCTGATGCTGAAAGCCAGATTATTAAACCTAGCACCAGGCAAAGCATATTAGTATTTCCTCAGGCAGACTTCAGCTTTATAGTGCGTAACTGATTATTCAATAGGGCATATAAAGACATTATAATGGCCAGCCTGCATACTGAGTGAGCAATAAAAATAATTCAACAAGGAAGCCTCCAAATGATTGTCAGAAAGGCATGTTAAAATCATCTTAACTTATAACAGTGAATGAATGTGAATGGAATCAAATAATTTATAATACAGAATTATACACATATAAATAAATATCCATCACATTATACTATATAAAACCAGCAATTTAACTACAATAGGGAGCGTATTGTCATAGGTTGAGCAATCTAGCCATCTCATCTCAGAGAATAGAATAGCATAGCATAGCATAGCATAGCATAGCATAGCATAGCATAGCATAGCATAGAATAGAATAGAATAGAATAGAATTTTTATTATTGTCCAAGTGTGATTGGACAAACAAGGAATTTGCCTTGGTGCATGTGCTCTCAGCGTACATAAAAGAAAAGATACATTCATCAAGAATCATAAGGTACAACACTTAATGATAGTCATAAGATACAAATAAGCAATCAGGAAACAATATCAATATAAATTGTAAGGATACAAGCAACAAAGTTATAATCATACTCTCATAAGTGGAAGGAGATGGGTGGTGGGATCAATGAGAAGATTAATAGCAGTGCAGACTTATAAATAGTTTGACAGTGCTGAGGGAATTATTTGTTTAGTAGAGTGATAGCAAGATTTACTCATTATAAAACTTTACCTATGTTTGATGCTAAGGTGAAAGTCTTAATCTGTTTTAGGATTGCATAAGCACCTAAACTTTTGATGATTACATAAACATTCTAACCTAGTATTCTTGGTAACAATAAATAAAAGGTTTGTCATTGACCTTTCTTCTTTTTTACTTCCCAGTCTAATCTACAGTTTTGGAGACTTAGAATTGTTTGCAAACCAAGTACAGCTGCCCCTACAAAGACAATATTAGTAAAATGACAAACCACAGGACAAAGTTAAATATTTAACAATAAGCAGAGAGCTACAGCACAGGCTAGTGTACTGATAAATGTAACTTGATTTCTGCAGCCATACAGAAAACTACTTGGAAACTTCCTCCTCTACTTTCAGACTTTAGACTTGACTTTAGACTTCAGACTTTAGATTACCCTTCATGAAAAATGAGGAAATGGCCATTGTCCAACATTCCATACAATCTTTTGACTTTATTTCACTGTGGTATCATTCCACCTCCTATGTTACAAACATAGGTAAAATAAACATAGGTAAAATATCTCCTTCCTTGAAATCAAGACACCTTTAAATGTGTATAGATCAATGTTTGCCTTTCTATCTAATGCAAAAAATATTTTACACTCCTAGAGCATATTTCACATTTCCTGTTTGAGAGAGACATGCTAAAAAATCTGGTACATGCTTTGCTATTGGGTGCATTACTGAAAATAAAATGATCTAGAAGCATGTAGAGAATCTAAATGTCAGAGTGTGTATAAAATACTCTGAATGTTTATAATGTGTAGTAAGTGTGCACTTATTATTCTGCCATGTATGTTTATGCATCACACAATTTACAAATCTGGAATATTTCTACTAAATTTTCAAATAAAACCTTATTTTATAATGAAAGGACCAGATTGGTATGGTGCATAAGAGGAATGGACTGCCATTGGAAAAACCTAGGTCTACATTCAGTGGAAAAGCTCACTGGACAATTCTGTACCAGTCGCATTCTCTCGCCCCAAGCTACCTCACACAGGTGTTGTATGGTAAAATTGGAACAGCAGTAGGTATGCCAACGTGATTCCTGAACGAAAAAGGTTACAAATCTGTTAAGTAAATAAATGCAGATGTTGGTTTTGAATCAGGGGTGAAATGCTCCCGGATCACACGATCCAGTAGCGATCGTGACCGGTAGTTCGACGATCCGGAAGCGATGGTGAAGCGAATCTCCACCCATCCACCCTGGTGTCATTACTTCCAGGTTTTAACCAAGAAATAATGTGTTTTTTACCTTCTGCGCATGTGCAGGTTTTGCACATGCGCAGAAGGGCTGCACGCACATGTGATGCATGTGCGCACTTCCAAACCGGTAAGGAAGGTAAGTAGATTTTACCCGTTTTGAATGTGTACAGAAGATATCATTAGAAATGAAAGGATAGGAAAAAAAACCCAAGAAAATACTGAGAATTTTTCTACAATTTTCTTTTTCTAAAAATGAAAAAAAAAGGCACACTTCCTACAATTTTATTTTAAACACTGTAATGCATAATGTGGCAAAGAAAACTATTTTCATATTGCTAACCACCTTTATTCCAATTTTTTTAAAAAAATGTTTGCTACCTGAGGACTTATATATAGCTAAGTTTTTTGTTCTTTAAAGTATCAGTGGCACTATAATGAATTTATAAACGAATATTACATACCATAAGTTGCATAGTGAAACTCTCAAATGCAAAAACAAGAATACATTTTTTCCTCTAGGAGGCACTATCGCTTCCTTTGTTAAGGACTTTGTAATTTCTAGAGCCTAGTGAGCAACATGGCCTTCTGTATTCCATGGATCATCAGCACTTGAAGATCAGCCCCAAAATTAGCAGGAAATGATGTAATTTATGTTATATGCCACAGAGAATTGCTTTGAGTTATACAACCGATAAATTAATTGATTTATAAATAAGTACACTTTGGTGATACAGTATGTGAGGAAGAATTCAAAAATTAAGATGGCAATGGGAGCAGGAAGCAATGGCCTCCTATATCCGCCCTTAACTGATATTTTATTTTTCAATCAATCAATGGGGGGAGGGAGTCTTAGTGAGAGCAAAGACTATGTATCAAACTGGATTATTCCCTTCACCTAATTAACCCCCTCCAGAGTTTGAAGCAATCCCCACCAAAAGGTAACTGTGGGTCATTTTTTCACATTCGGAGACGTTATGGATGGGAGTTTGTCTTTTAATTTCCTGTGCTCATTCCCACTATGTAGATTTCCTCTCTCCAAAATAGAAAAGATCAAAAACATTCTGCTACATGTAACCCTTGACCTGTTTAATGATTGTTCAAAATTACAATGACACTGAAAAAAGTGACTTTATGACCACTTATAACACTTATGATTGTTGCAGCATCCCCAGTCAACTTTAGGTGCTTGGCAGCCAGCATTTATTTATGATAATTGTAGCATCCTGTAGCCAACCTAGCAGTTTCGAAAGCACGTAAAAATTCAAGTACAAAAAATAGGGACCACCTTTGGTGGGAAGGTAACAGTGTTCCGTGCGCCTTTGGCGTTGAGTCATGCCAGCCACATGACCACAGAGACGTCTTGACAGCGCTGGCTCTTCGGCTTTGAAACAGAGATGAACACCGCCCCCTAGGGCCGGCAACGACTAGCACCTATGTGCAAGGGGAACCTTTACCTTTACCTAGCATCCTGTAGTTCTAGAGAGCTTCTGACAAGCAAAGTCAATGGGGGAAACCAATTTCTCTTAACATGATTCGCTCTAGTGATTCACTTAACAACCATGGCGCAAACATGCTAAAATGGGGCATAATTCACTTAATAACTGTCTTACTTACAGAGGAATTATTGAGTGTCTCATTTGCACCTCTATAACTGTCTGGTTCGGTTCTGCAACCCAACAAGAAAGGATAATTCAGAGGATAATTAGAACTGCAGAAAAAATAATTGCTACCAACCTGCCTTCCATTGAGGACCTGTATACTGCACGAATCAAGAAGAGGGCCGTGAAAATATTTACAGATCCCTCACATCCAGGACATAAACTGTTTCAACTCCTACCCTCAAAACGACGCTATAGAGCACTGCACACCAGAACAACTAGACACAAGAACAGTTTTTTCCTGAAGGCCATCACTCTGCTAAACAAAGAATTCCCTCAACAGTGTCAAACTATTTACTAAATCTGCACTACTATTAATCTTCTCATCGTTTCCATCACCCATCTCTTCCCACTTATGTCTGTATGAATGTAACTTTGTTGCTGGCAATCCTTATGATTTATATTGATATATTGACCATCATTTGTGTTGTAAAGGTTGTACCTTGATGAATGTATCTTTTCTTTTATGTACATGGAGAGTGTATGCACCAAGACAAATTCCTTGTGTGTCCAATCGCACTTGGCCAATAAAAAATTCTATTCTATTCTATTCTATCTAATCTATTCTATTACTTAGCAATGGAAATTTTGGGCCCAATTGTGGTCGAGGACAACCTGTATATTCTTTCCAATCAAGTTGCCAATCAGGTATAAAATACTGATTCAATCCCTCATTTAGTAGCTCTTTGGAACAACCCACCCCCATAATACAGCAATTGGACAAATCCAGCACAGTTAATAGCGGTGTCCTCCAAGGCATTGTCTTGGGACCCACACACTTTCTGCTTTATATCAACGACCTATGTGATCACATTAAAAGCAGCTGCGTCCTCTTCGCCGATGATGTAAAATTATTTAACACCACCGACACTGCTGCTGCCGGTACAAAGTGACCTAGACTATGTGTCAGAATGGTCACGTAATTGGCAACTCCAAATTTCAACTAACAAATGCTCTGTCCTACACATTGGCAAAAAAAATCAGAACACCAAATACAAGTTAGACAGAAACAATCTCATAGATGACCCTCACTGTGTCAAAGACCTAGGAGTACTTATCTCAAACGATCTAAGTCCCAGAGCTCACTGTAACAGCATTGCCAAAAAAGCATTAAGAGTTGTTAACCTTATTTTATTTTATTTATTTTATTTATTTTATTTGCATTTATATTTTGTGAAGCTTCCTCTCCCATAACATTGAATTGTTAACTAGGGCATACAAAACCTTTGCCAGACTAATTCTCGAATACAGCACGACTGCCTGAAATCCACACTGTATATCGGACATTAATACAATTCAGTGGGTCGAGAGATATTTCACGAATACTCCACTCCTCTACTCACAATAAAATCCCTTATGCCACCAGGCTTGTAATTTTGGAATTGGACAATCTGGAACTGCGCCACCTGTGGTGTGATCTAAGCATAGTACACAAAATTGTTTGCTACAACGTCTTACCTGTCAACGATACACACTCAAGGTAAACTGCTCCAAACTCGATTTCAGAAAATACAACTTCAGCAACAGAGTGGTCAATGCCTGGAATGCTCTATCTAACTCCGCTGTTACATCCTCAAACCCTCACAGCTTCCACCTTAAACTGTCTACCATAGACCTCACCCCACTTCCTAGCAGGTCCATAAAGGGGCATGCATAAGCACACCAGCGTGCCTACCGTCCCTGTCTTACTGTCTCCATTTATCTGCATTTACTTCCTTTTTTTCATGCTTATGTTCATACATGTACATGTTTGACAAACAAATAAAATAAAATAAAATAATTTCCAAACAGATTGGCTACGGTGGGACATTTATTAGGGATTACTATCACAAGGATAAGTTTTTAGCTCTGACATTACATTTGCATCCTCTGAATATACCCACAACAAGCTTAAAAAAAAGTTTGTAACATAGCTTTTTAACGTAAACATAAGTGCTACACAGGCAAATTCTGAAA
This sequence comes from Ahaetulla prasina, assembly GCF_028640845.1. Classification (NCBI taxonomy): domain Eukaryota; kingdom Metazoa; phylum Chordata; class Lepidosauria; order Squamata; family Colubridae; genus Ahaetulla; species Ahaetulla prasina. The sequence goes on along the minus strand of NC_080545.1, from coordinate 17,653,074 downwards.
AGTCTATCATGCAGAGACAGATCAGATCTTTTCCACTTTCTAAAAATCAGCTCCTGTGTAGTAAGAATTTTTTTAGGCACAACCAAAATCTCCTTTGGAGGATCCACAACCTTTCAAATGAGAATTAGAAATCATGGAAGCCAGGGATATAGATAGGGCAGAGATAATTCACTGACAGCTTTTGATGTAACTCATCAAAAAGTGTTAATAGATCGAACAGATTACTTTGATCTAATTAGTTAATTCTATAGCGTGCAATACCTTCATTATCCCTAATGATAGATTTTGTACACAAAAGCAGAGAAAGTACAATACTATCCTCGACTTACAACCATTTGTTTATAACCAAAGTTGCAACAGCACTGAAAAAAGTGACATTGACTTTTACTGAACCTTATAACACACTTTTAACTTCAACAGCATCCCCATGGTCATGAGATTAAAATTCAGATGCTTGGCAACTGGTTCATATTTATGACATTTATGACATGGGAAAAGCAGATTCAGTTTACAACTGTTTTACTAATTTAACAACTACAGATTCACGTAACAACTATGGCAAGTAAGGTTTCACATAAAAGGGGGCAAAACTCAACTGTCTCGTTTAGTAACATACCAGTAAATTTTGGTCATATGTGTATCTTTTATTGGAGGAAGGAACAGAATAACCAAATAATAAAAATGAACAAATAATGATTTTAAAAGGGCATCATATTTTGATCTGAGAAGAAGGCTGCCATAAAAAGCATCAGACAATTAATTAGAATGCCAATGTTAAAACATGCTGAATCTATCAAACATCATGGATCACATAATAATTTTTCTACATCCTCCAAATTGATATTGGTTTGCTATATCAGTCTATTTCTAATGCTCTTTATTAACATTGTGTCCCATCATGTTTTAAGTAATTATAGCCACATATATTATAGCCACTGACGATGAAATATTCCTTCAAATTCTTCTGTACCAGTCTTAAAGGTATTAAAGGAAATTGCTTCCAATGTGGAAATGCCATCATAGTGAACAGCTTATTCAGTGTCACATAGGCTTCAATGTAAAATTTCTGTTTTGGTGTACTCTGTTGAACAGTCTTCTTCCATTTGTAGCTATCACAAATTCCTCCAAAGAAAGGCCATTTCCCCAAACAATTGGAGGAAGTTAAGTATCTATAATGAAAGAATGGTCGGAAATTAACTGCTACAACAAATAAAGTCTGAATTTTCCAAAATCTGGAATCACATTTTCCCAACATCATAAACAGGTGGCTACATTCTCTTGCTTACACAAAAGAACCGAACCTGATTACCAATATTGTAAACAGCAGAAAAATGCCATTCTATGTCTGTAGTGCAAAATTAAAGTAGCGCAATTTTTTTTACAAGTATTCAGAAATGAGAAAAGACAATTCAATTCCCATTTAATTTTATTCATTATAGAGGACTCTGAAAATGAGGTAATCACACTGGGATAACATTTCAAAAGAAGCCAAGACATCTGTAAACAAAAATATGAAGTCTTTTCTCTAAATTTTAAACCATAAGAAGTAATCATTTTCTTCCTTTAGCTGTTAGCTTTAATAGACGTAAGTTACAATTCTTTATTAAACTCCAGAACATGTCTATCTAAAATTTCCTAAGGTTGTTTCCTTAGAAAGCTGATTTCATAATGCACAGTATCAATTTTCTCTGTCTCCTTAACCACCATGATAAAAAATGTATTTTCAAAAGACCAGTACTGGATTGCAGGAAGAAACAGAGTGAGTAGAATGGAGGAAAAATTAGATTAATCATTTCCTAGTAACAGAATTTCAAACAATTCGCTTGAAGATAGATAGATAGATAGATAGATAGATAGATAGATAGATAGATAGATAGATAGATAGATAGATAGATCGATCTCCAAAGGAAAATTGGAAGATGCATTATTATTGACATTGTTTGCCCAGAGATAATTAAGTCAGTATTTTCCACTTGTTAGCATCTTTTAAAAATCAATAATATGGGGCTTAAGATAAAGGGGGCTTTTATATCTTCTGCATGTTTTATCCCGAAAAGGTTCACAAAGACTGAAGTTACAGGTACAGTACCAACCAGGTCAACTGTGTGGAAAGGAGGATGAAAAGGTGCTTTTGTCTCAGCCTCGTAGAGCTGAAGGAATTTAACAACTTTTCAGCATGGAGGAAATAAAACCCTTTTGGCTGGATGTCGAAATAGTAACCCTAAGCAAAGACCGATGCCAGAAGCATTTCCTACCCCAAATACCCGAATCGAGCCCAAGAGTAGCCTTCCTTTTTAAATTTAACACCCCCTTTTTTTTCGTCCCTCAACTCTCCCGTACTTGATTGATTTTTAGTGATCTTGGGGTCGGTTTTAGAAGCACAGGGCAACCTCCAAGCCACAAGTTCCTGCTGCGAACTGCCCGGCGGGTGCGCGTCACAGACACCCCCCCCACCCCACCCTCTTGGATTATACAGCGCAGGAATTTCACACCCCACGAACTTTCACCAGGTTGTGTGGGCAAGAGGGAGGGGCCGGTGCCAACCGAGCGTCACGGCGGGTCAGGAAAACCACTGACACGCACCGAGGGTGGGGGAGTCTGCGTCGAGGATTTCCCGCACCCAGCCCACCCGGGGGATCGTGGCGTGGGTGGCTCCCGTCTTGGCTGTCAGCCCGTGTGGGGGGGTTGAGGGAAGCTCCCGCACTCAGCAGGATTTGAGGGGGGGGGAGAAAAAACGACGCTACTCCGACGGTTGCGACCCCCCCAAGGCGGCAGCCAGGCAAAGCAGATTTCCCCCCCCCCCGTTCACACGTTCGCTTCGCTCGCCCCACAGAAAGGCGTGGCGGCTCCCCCACTCCCACTATCCTTCTTCCCCCGACCCTTTTGTCGCCCCGTCCAGGAACGGGAAGCGCCTTCGCCCCGAATCGAGGACAAACGCGCCTCACCAAAACGCCGCCTTTCCTCTCTCCCTTCGCCTCACCTGCAAGACACGGAGATCTCCACTCGGGTAGCCGGGACGTTGGCGCTCACCGGGTTAAAATCCCCCACGGACGCCATATTCCCGTATCTCTCCAGCTTGGGCAGCTGCCCCAACAGTTTTTCCGGACCGAACATGTGGGGCCAAAGGCGGGGCGAGGAGGACTGTGGGAGGGGGCCGGGTGGCGGGTGTGTGGGGGGGTGGAAGAGGTGGTGCTAACGGAATTTAGCGGGCAGGCACGGAGCGCGCGCGCTGAGGGGAGGGGCGGGCTGGGGGGAAGAGGAGGAGGAGGAGGAGGGAAGGAGCGGCTAAGCGAGGCGCGCGGGTCTGCGAATGCCGAGCGCGGACTGCTTGGAAAAGGACAGCGGGCGCGAGGGACGGAGTGGGGTTGTGACGTCACCGCCTAAGGGAGACGTGCGTGAACGTGTCCTCCCCCCCGCCACCACCCTTCCCCTGGGTATGTGGGTGGGTGGGGGTGTCTCGAATTTGGCGCGAAGCCGATTTTGGCTCCCTGTTCTCAAGGAGGCGGTGGAGTGGAGCGCGGGGGGGGGGGACAGGTGATGAATCTCCGGATGCGGTGAAGATGCGCGTTTCCCCGTAAAGTTCAAGTGTTGTTCGTACTACGTGGCAGACGGGACTCTCAGCGGGGCACTTGCCACTGACGGAAAGTTTCCAAAAAAACAACACCACACCACACACACACACACAGAGTCCAAGAAACCAGCGGCGAGTTTTACAAGCCTGTCAACCGATCCCCACGCTGCGGCTTCTCCTTAAGGCTGCAGGAGAAGCTACTGAACATTCGCCTCGTGAGACATCCCCAACTCGGATTAGCCAGTCAGTGTGGTTTATTTAGGCTATGAGGCGAAGTCCACCCTGGTTGCGGCGATTAAGCTGTGCTTTTTTTTCTTCTTCTTTCCCCTCAGATCTTGCTGGGTGTGGGAGCTTTCCTCAACCCCCACGGGCTGACAGCCAAGACGGGAGCCACCCACCCCACGATCCTCCGGGTGGGTTGGGTGCGGGAAATCCTCGACGCAGACTTTTTGTGTGTGTGTTTTCCTGACCCGCCGTGACGCTCCGGTTGGCACCGGGCACTCCCTCTTCCCCACACAACCTGGCGAACGTTCGTGGGGTGTGACATTCCTGCGTTGTGCAATCCGGGAAGAGGGTGGGGGGTGTCTGTGACGCCAGGCGGTTCCCGGCAAGAAACTTGTGGCTTTAAAATTGCCTAGGCTTCTAAAGTGACAAAGTTTACCACAAATTAATCGGGTTTGTGAGTTAAGAGGGCTGTGAAAATATTTACAGACCTCTCACATCCTGGACATAAACTGTTTCAAGTCCTACCGTCAAAACGATGCTATAGAGCACTGCACACCAGAACAACTAGACACAAGAACAGTTTTTTCCCGAAGGCCATCACTCTGCTAAACAAATACTTCCCTCAACACTGTCAAACTATTTACTAAATCTGCACTACTATTAATCTTCTCATCGTTCCCATCACCCCTCTCCTTCCACTTTTGACTGTATGACTGTAATTTTGTTGCTTGTATCCTTACGATTTATATTGATATGGATTGTTTCCTGATTGCTTATTTTTACCCTATGACTATCATTAAGTGTTGTACCTTATGATTCTTGACGAATGTATCTTTTCTTTTATGCACTCCGAGAGCGTTTGCACCAAGATAAATTCCTTGTGTGTCAAATCACACTTGGCCAATAAAAAATTCTACTCTACTCTACTCTACTCTACTCTATTTGCAACATATTTCCTCCGGACTGGCGAATGGGAAGCTGCCATCGGAGGCAACCCCCACGAAAATCCGCGGCAGCTGAGCCGCTTCTGACCCCTCTCCCTTGCACAACTTGCTCGGGAAACATCCGTCTCTTCATGCAGCACACAAAGGAGGCAAGGCAATAATAGATCCTTTCCCAAAGCGCTCCTGCAAAAGGGCAAGCAACCCTTCTCCGGATCAGCGGAGTTGTGGGGAAAGTTCCTCTAGGGGGAAAGTTGCTAAGGGGTCTTTTTTTTTTTCTCTTTCCAGGAAAAAAGGAGGTGGCATTCCCCGGTGACACTCACAAGAGGTCTATCCTGCAAAAGGAGGAACAACCGTTGCTGAGGAAAGATCGTTGCTTCCAACGCCTAATGTGGATGAGTCATCTTAGGCTTACTAAATGAGTGTAAAGTATATAAATAGTCCACAAAATGTTATAAGTATAAATACACAACCGTCATCAGGATCCTTACAGTTTTCTTTTTTAGCGTTCTTTTTTAGCCCTTTGATTCAGTTTCTTAAGAAGAAAAAGGGGGAGAAAATTGTGTTCAAATCACTGAGGAGAAGAACCTCACATTCTTGACTCTGGATGGCAAGGAAAAACTTGGGTCCCTTTGATGCAAATTCCCACAAACACTCCCAAGTGCTGCCTGAGATGACCAGACAAGACTGTGTAATTTGTTCACTGATGAACACAAATTTTTCTGTTTCTTCCTAAAGAGGGAAATCGGTGCATGATTTCTCAAATGCATTGAAACAGAGCATCATGCTCTACTGAAATAGCTGATACACCTTTACATTAGTTGGAAAACTCTTCTCAGAATGCTATTAAATGCTCTTGGGTTCAGGGGGTGCCCTTTCTTTTCTTTCTGAAAAAAACAAACCTCTTCAGTCCTCAAACACCAAGGAGGTCAAACTTCAGATGTTCTCTAATGCCCTGAAGTTTGGGAAGAGTCAGCCTGCAGAGATCATAAAAAATGATATTTTAAAGACTAAAATTTAGTGTAGCTTTAGCTTTTGTAGACTACAGTTTATTTCATCAGAGACACTGAATGTTAACAGAGTGAGTAGTGGAAATGGAGCCATGGAGAAAGATACTGATCAATAACAAAACAGATACACAAAGACATTTTGCATTATTGAATTTACTCCATATAATGTGATAAGGGAAATTTTTTATTCTCTGAGAAATATTAAGTTTCCTAACAAATTTCAATCCAGCTGTTTCTCAAACAAATTAGCCTTTATAGCCTCTGCAATCTGTAGATCAGTGATGAGTTTTCTAGATGATTCAGTAGTTTCCTACTGATTTTTGAATATTGATGGCAGAAAGCAGTCTATTTCTTTTCTTTCTTCCCCACTCTTTTGGATTGGGTTGAGATGGCAGCACACATCCCATTAGCAGATGAGCACGTTTATGAATATCTTATCATACGACTGACATTTGATCCTTTAACAGCGTTGAAATAGGAATTGGAGAGGTTAATGCTGCTGCTCCTTGTGTACAGCAAAAATATAGCATTTCTGTTCATTACTTCTTAGAAATAAGTCTCCTGAGCTCAATGTAGTATACTTCCTAGGAGCTGCGCATTTGATTGCTGCTTCAGTTCTCATCACTATGGAGTGAATCTTGTCCTCATTCTTTCTGGAGTACATATGTGAGTGCAGATCTTTATGTAGCCAGAATAACACTATCCATATAGAAAAAGAGAAGCATGAGGATTTGCAGAAATATGTCCCACCTTTATCGTTTTTCTTCATAACTTAAGAAGCTGAACATATCTAACTCTCCTCCCTCCTATTTTCTCCATTACAACAATCCTTTGAGGTGGGATGGGCTGATAGAGAGTGGCTGGCCCAGAGTTACCCAGCCAGTTTTCATGTCTAAGGCAGGATTTTTGGTCCACATTAGCCTCCCGTGCTACAAAGAACCTGCAACCACAACATTCCTCTGAAAACAACAAAATACCTTATCCCACTAGACTTGAAATCCTAGGCTTAGAAAACTTGGAACTCCATCGCCTTCGACAAGACCTAAGTTTAACTCACAGAATCATCTATTGTAATGTCCTTCCTGTCAAAGACTACTTCAACTTTAATTGCAATAATACAAGGGCAACCAATAGATTTAAACTTAATGTAAACCGCTTTAATCTAGATTGCAGAAAATATGACTTCTGCAACAGAATCATCAGTGCTTGGAATACTTTACCTGACTCTGTGGTCTCTTCCCATAATCCTAAAAGCTTTAACCAAAAACTTTCTACTATTGACCTCACCCCATTCCTAAGAGGACCATAAGGGGCGTGCATAAGCGCACCAACGTGCCTACAGTTCCTGTCCTATTGTTTTTCTTTTCTTCTTCCTATATATGTTTATATGTGTATATACTATATAATCTTTTTGTATGATGTTGTGACAAAATAAATAAAATAAAAAAATAAAATAAAATAAAATTCCATAGTTGCTACATTCTACTGAGATACCTATGTCTCCTTTTACATTATTCACATCAGTAGTATGTAGCTCCGGTTCCATTTATCTTTCACCTCTATGTTTTCCTTCAAGTCATCACTACATTTGATTGGCTTTCTTTAGGAACTATTTCTGGGGAAACCTCTGTAGCATTCTTGTCTCTCTCTCACCATGAGGCTCTTCGGTTCATTTACTAGCTGTTCCTTGCTTCAGTTACTTACCTCCCCATGCTAGCCAACAACCTTATTTCCCAGTATGTTTCCTTTTTTATTGATACTGTCTGCTCCTTCATTGTTGTCTTTGGGTTTCCTCTCTCTCCGTTTCCTTAAGTCCCACCAGTTTTTTCCCCTGTCCTATGCCGACTTAATACAATATTTCCAACCCGACAGAAATGGAACGGCAAACTGTTAATTCCTTCAGCACTTAAAACCAAACCATCATATTAGATCAGCCCATCAGCATCATGGGATGCAATCAGCTGGACCGCTTTTGCTTTTAAAACTTGAGTTAACATTCATTAATATTATATTCCAAATGAAGCACCATTATTTTTCGATAATGGTGAACCTAATGCTTTCTGTCTAGTATTTCATTTCACAAGGAGACCTTGCGTAGCTTCTTTTCCAAAAACACCACACTACTAACCAGAGCATATAAAACATTTGCTAGACCAATTCTAGAATACAGCTCGCCTGTTTGGAACCCTCACCACATCTCTGACATCAATACAATTGAACGTGTCCAGAAATATTTTACAAGAAGAGTTCTCCATTCCTCTGAAAACAACAAAATACCTTATCCCACCAGACTTGAAATCCTAGGCTTAGAAAACTTGGAACTCCGTCGCCTTCGACAAGACCTAAGTTTAACTCACAGAATCATCTATTGTAATGTCCTTCCTGTTAAAGACTACTTCAGCTTTAATTGCAATAATACTAGAGCAATTAATAGATTTAAACTTAATGTCAACCACTTTAATCTAGATTGCAGAAAATATGACTTCTGTAACAGAATCATCAGTGCTTGGAATACTTTACCTGACTCTGTGGTCTCTTCTCATAATCCTAAAAGCTTTAACCAAAAACTTTCTACTATTGACCTCACCCCATTCCTAAAAGGACTATAAGGGGCGTGCATAAGCGCACAAACGTGCCTACCGTTCCTGTCCTATTGTTTTTCTTTTCTTCTTCCTATATATATATATATGCTTATACCTCCTTATATTTACTCATATATGTGTTTATATACTATATAATCTTTTTGTATGATACCTACCTATATTGTTGTGACAAAATAAATAAATAAAGATTGTAAACAAAATAAGAATCAAAAAGATTTATTGGGTAGCTAATTAGAATAAACAAATTCCTGCATGCCCTGGACTATAAAAAAAAATTCATGAAACCATTATGTTAAATGGCATAATAAGGAATTATAGGACTCCCATTTGTTCCAATGTCACTTTCTTCACACACATAGAAGCCCCAAACAAGTTGCGCTAGTTGGCAGGACTGCTACCAGAATACAGGGCTTAGTTATAGCATATTGTATTTTTTTTTTTTTTTACATTTATATCCCGCCCTTCTCCAAAGACTCCGGGCGGCTTACAGTGTGTAAGGCAATAGTCTCATTCTATTTGTATATTTACAAAGTCAACTTATTGCTCCCCCCAACAATCTGGGTCCTCATTTTACCTACCTTATAAAGGATGGAAGGCTGAGTCAACCTTGGGCCTGGTGGGATTCGAGCCTGCAGTAATTGCAGGCTGCTGTGTTTTAATAACAGGCTATCTTACAGCCTGAGCCACCACGGCCCTTTTCTTTACACACTCAAATGCAGTCTATAATTGAAATAGTTTTGAAGCAAATGTTAAAATACAGAACATTCAGTGAGCCAAATCAGTACGTTCTCTAAAGTCCATACAGATCACAGCAGCTCTAGCTGCCATTTCAAATTCATTTCAAAGCTATCTCCTCTCCAGTTCTTTCACACAATTACAACTATTGCATTTGATTGCCGCATGTTTCTTGGGTTTGGCAAACCTAACAGGGTTGGAATTGCTCCTAATAATTCATGGGTTTCAGTTGCAGGAGACAGTTGTTCTCTCTAATCATCAATAATGGGAATTTGTCTGCAAAGATTTAATTTAAAAATGCTGAAATAAGATCAGTTCTAATGGGTGATCCTTACCATTTGTTAATATTACATGCAGAAATAAAGTCTAGTTTCAACTGTATTAAATCCAAAAAGTCTAAATCAGTGCTTCCAGAAATGTTTATCATTACATATTTCAGATATCAGTTAATATTTTAAAAAGTGGTAAATAAGTGTTCATAGGCATCACAATGTGTTTTTTTGTTGTTGTTTTAATTTGTTGTGTCAATAAAAATGCAAAAGGAAACTGAAAATGCTGCAATTGTTTTATCCTTTTGAACCTTTATTAATACATAATCCCTATTTAATGATGGCTATTTTAAATACAGGTGAGGAAAAACTTGAGTCAATGTAATTTCATGAATATTTGAAGAAAATGTAGAAATGGAGCATTAAGCCTTATGATTTGTTATTAATTATTTGTTAATAATTAAGAGCATATTTGTTACCATATTATGCTCTGAAGATATATAAGGTGGCAGTGGCCAGGTTCATCCCATTTTTACGTCCCTTGCTGCCACTGCTATCATCACACTGAATTCAAGGTTGTTTGGAATTCGGGCCATTCAGTGGCAACAACAGGCAGGGCAGGCAATCGGGTACATTCCATTTTCCCACCCCTGTTGCTGCCACCACACCAAGCTTCTGGAGCTCCCAGAGCCCCTGGAGCTCAGATTCAGTGGCGGTGGCAGGGGGTGAAAACATGAAGCTCCCTGCTGCCACCTTTTCACCGCTGCCAAATGGCCCAAACTCTGAACAGCCTAAAGCTTGACATGGTAGCAGCAGTAGGGTGTGTGTGTGAAAACAGGACATGCCCAACCACCACTGCTACTCTGCACTTTGCCCATCTGCTTGCTCATTTGCCCAGCCGCCTGCCTGCCCTGCCATCTCTCAGGCTTCCTGAGACAAAAGTTGTCTCCATATTGACTTGACTATGTTGACTTGTCCTGAAACAACTTGGCAACGGTGAGTTGACAAAAATGGCTTGACATTGGCCAGCTAGCCAAGATGACTGCGCCGAGTTGTCCTTGACTCTTTGTAGTAGAGGAAAGCTAAAGATCATAAACACAGTTGCAGTTTCACTTAGTGCCCACTTTGCTTAACAACTGACTTGCTGGTCCCAGTTGTGTGCATTAAATAAGACCTACAGGTAATGTTAAAAAAGGCATTATAAATCTTTATTAAATAATTAAAATTATAAAGCATTATAAAACATGACATCATGGAATACGGAATTTGATTATTTGAAAAACATAAATATCCACATTCTCATATCACTGGACTACAATAGTAAAAGATGATACTAACTTCTTGTTTTGCTGCACTACTGCGATTCAAAAGCTTGTGCAAAATGCAAATTTATATTATTGAAAGAGAAACTGTAGGAGCAATCTATACTGCGGCTCCTCCCTATTAATATACCATGAGCTCATCCTACAAGGGAGAGTCATGAACTGCAACGTGAAGCAATAGCAGTGGCACAACATAAGGAAAGGGCTTCCAGCCAAAATTGAAATGAGAAATGAGATAGAGATATTTAATCTTCTATTGAAACTTAAAGCATTCTTACTTGTTATTACTAATCCACGAGTACGTGTCACACAAAGTTTAAGAAAAGGAACTTAATTCAATACAAATTAGAAGTGGTCTATTCAGTGTAGAAAAATTAAATTTATAGCATTAAATAAATTATAATCAAATATTGGTACATTAAAGATTGAACCTGTGCCACAGGATACAAATATTGCTTGTTCTCTTTGTAAACTTCTCTGGGTTTTTTCCCTTCTAGGTCAGTAATTAGTATCTTTCAAGAAAAAGAAAATTTACATGACTCAATCTTTGCACTCCCAATAGCTAACCAACCAACCAATCAACCAACCAACCAAATAAATAAATAAATAAATATCTTCAAAACACTTATTTAATGGGAGAAGACTATTAAAAAGGAAATTTGTAATGGTATTCAGAGAATGCTTTTTCCATTATTTTATAAAGCTAATGCTCAGCGGTCTCCTCTGCTTATCTCAAGTTTCCATTTCTATTTTTTAAAAAAATATTTGTGATGGCTGATGAAAAACATACCAACAAATGGTCAATTTCAGAAAATGTGGTAGGTATTCACAAAAACATCTGTTGCAATAAGGGTGCTTATTCATAAAATGGGTGCTATGTTGGAAATAACCAGTTCCAAACTCTTGCTTTCACAGAGACATTAAAGAAATAATGAAATAATGATTAGTTCAAAACATTTTCATAGGTCTATTATTCAATAGTTTAATTCCATTTGTAATTGGAATTGTTATAATTCTTATTGTTATCACCTATAACCCCAATACTCTAAGTCATGAAGGAATAAACTGCAATAGCCTTGTACCATATAATATCAACCTTGTTAACTCTCAAGCTTCTTTTTTCCACTAGGTATTTAAAATGGACTGAGATTAATATATACATATTATACATGTGTATACCTTGATGAAGGTATCTTTTATGTACACTGAGAGCATATGCACCAAGACAAATTCCTTGTGTGTCCAATCACACTTAGCCAATAAAAATTCTATTCCATTCTATTCTATGTGTAATATATGGCTTGTATATTAGTATATTAGTATATATGTATGTGTATGTGTATGTGTATGTGTGTATGTATGTGTGTATAATTTTAGCTATTGTCTATCCACTGCAGGATGAAGTTTTCTTTCATGTGTTTCCAACCTATAAGGTCCTGAGCTTTCTTTTGCCAATTGGGCCCACAATACTTGCTATCTTGTTTTAGGTCTCTTTCATGGATGTTTTTTTATCGTGGGATCCATTCTATGACTCCCTTGGTACACCTGCCATCAGTTCTTCTTGCTCTGTGACCAGCCTATTTCCATTTCAATTCTTTTACTCTTGATGGCATCGTATCATATTTGTTTTCTAATCCATATGCAGGTCTTTCTATCTTGTCCTGTGATGCTGAGCATGTATCTATCCATGGCTCTTTGCACCACTCTTAGCTTTTGCATCGATTGTGAGGATAGTGTCCATAGTTAGTTAATAGAGAATAGTTAGTTAATTGGCTATATGTTTCTTTTGAGAATAGGTATCAGAATTTCTTTTTAATGGGTGCCATTGTGTACACTGAAAAGTGACAATACAAGTTATGTTATCTTATTTCAGCTTATTAAATGGGGTTCAATTTTTTAATATAACTTATTGCTCAGTTCCCAAAGTGAATTATACCGAGCACGTTATTCAGGAAAACTTCAAAATACCGGTACTTTGTGTCCTCTGATCTGCTTTTCCCACAATTCATTCTGTATATTTTTTTCTAGAATATTTTTAGTATAGCATCCTTCAAGGAATAATGACATAGAAGTATTCACTTAGGGAATGGAAGGATAATGTAAAGGTAATTCTGTTCTGCTTTTTAAAAAAAAGAAAGAATCCAGGTGATTTTTTAAAGTTTTGTAATGTACTCACCAAAGTGATACCTATAGGGCAAAACATGTCTACACATAGCAAATTACGAGCAATTAATACAGCCACTAATGTAGTAGTAGTAGTAACTCAATAGTAGTAACTGTAGTAACTGCTCAATAGTAGTAATTGTGAGAGGGATCTTGGATTCCTAGTGGACAATCATTTAAATATGAGCCAGCAATGTGCTGCAGTTGACAAAAAAGCCAACACACTTCTAGGATGCATAAACAGAGGGATAGAATCTAGATCACGTGAGGTGTTAATACCACTTTATAATGCCTTGGTATTATACTAGTACTGGCAAACTGGAAGTAAAAAAAATGCTTAAAAAGTAAAAAAAAAAAAGTTACAACAATCAGATGTGCGACAAACGGCTGTGCTGCACGTTCATCTGAACTTTTTAAAACTTTTTAAAGCATTTTTTTTTACTGCTGGTTCCGGCAAACCGGTAGTAAAAAAAATGATTTAACAGGTTTTTTTTAAAGTTGCAAGAATTAGCTGTGCCGCACGATCGTCAGAACTTTTTTTTTTTTACTTTTTTAAGCATCTTTTTTACTACCAGTTCCAGCGAACCAGTAGCACTTTTTACTACCGGTTTGGGCGAACTGGTCCGAACTGGTAGCATTTCACCCCTGCATTACCCACAGCTGCTGCTCTAACTCTTGAATATAAAACTCCCAAACAGATGTTTTCTCCTGACTCCCTACCTTACAATTGATTCACAATATGCACCTTCCAATTATGCTTCGTTTTTGCACGCTGTTGAAAGTAGAGGGCCTTTGCTGCATGTGAAAAGTTCCAAAAAAAAACCCTGGAAAAAAGAGGTACAGATAGTTCTTAACTTACAACTGTTCATTTAGCCACCGTTCAAAGTTACAATGGCACTGAAAAAATGTCCGTTTTGCTCAGTTTATGACCTTGGCAGCATTCCCCTCGATCATACAATCAAAATTCAGATGCTTGGCAACTTTTTCATATTTTTGATCATTGCTGTGTCCCAACGTCATGTGATCACCTTTTGCGACCTTCTGACAAGCAAAGTCAACGGGGAAGCCAGATTCACTTAATAGCCAGGTTACTAACTTAACAACTGCTATGATTCACTTAACAATTGTTGGAAGAAAGGTTGTAAAATGGGGCAAAACTCACTTAACCAATGTCTCCCTTAACAACAGAAATTTTGGGCACAACTGTGGTTGCATGTCAAAGATTACCTGTATCTCCCAGCTCTAGGTGCACGGTCTTCGAATCCCACCAAATTGATGTTGCTGAAATGCAGTGATGTGACTTTTTCTCAGGGTTTTGGAAGCAGTCCTGTTAAATCCTGTTAAGACTTCACGAGTCTATTTTGCAATTAGAGAAGTTCATATGCACGCACCCGGAAATACCTGACCCTTATCCCTCAAAAGATCCCTGAAAAATATAGCCTTGTGCCATCGGGGAATGTCATTATCTCATCGCAATGCCAATTGCAGCATTTTCTTTTTTCAGGGCAATTCCTAGAGAACACTTGGCTTATGTTCAGGATTACAGCTGTCAGAGTAAATCTTGATCACAATAGTATAATTTATTAGGGATTCAAGCATGCCCTTTGCCACATCCTTCTGCTCTGTCAATTTTTTCAGTTCTCCCCGACATTCAACATTCAAGATTCCTGGAAACCCAAGTTTATTCAGTTTCTACTAAAGTTTTATTTCTTTTTTTAGGGGCAGGAGGGGGAGGTAATCTTTATTTTCATTGCATGAGTTCATTACTCTTATATATTAAAGAAAGAGCAAGGGATAACTCAGACAGTCAAAGCAGTTGTATTTGGCTGCAAGCAACACCTTGCCTTGTTCTGGAGAGGAGTCATCCTGCCTAGCAGTCTAGTCATGAAGGTGGACTGCCTCTCTTATATAGCTGTAGCTTAGCTCTCTTAAACCACTCCTTGTAGTGATTAATTTTAACATTATAACAAAATAAACAGAGTTGGAAGGGACTTTGGAGGTCTTGTAGTTCAACCCCCTGCTCAAACAGGAGACCCTATACTTTTTTTGGACAAATGGCTGTCCAATCTCCTCCTAAAAAACCCTAGTGATGGATCACCCACAATTTCTGAAGGCAAGCTGTTCCATTGGTTAATTGTTCTCACTGTCAGGAAATTTCTTGTAGTATGCTTCTTTCCTTGATTAGTTTCCAGCCAATGCTTCTTGTCTTGCCTTCAGGTGCTTTGTAAAATAGGTTGACCTCCTCTTCTTTGTGGCAGCCCCTCAAATATTGGAACACTGCTATCATGTCAACCCTAGTCCTTTTTACTAGACTAGAGATATCCAATTCCTGCAACCGTTCTTCCTATGTTTTAGCCTCTAGCCCCCTAATCATCTTTGTTGCTCTTCTCTTAACTCTTTCTAGAATCTCAATTTTTTAAAAATATTATGATTACCAAAACTGGATGCAGTATTCCAAGTGTGGTCTTACCAAGGCATTATAAAGTGGTACTATCACTTCACATGATCTTGAGTATATCCCTCTGTTAATGCAGCCTAGGATTGCATTGGGTTTTTTTTGGCAGCTGCAGCACACTGCTGGCTCATATTTAAGTGATTGTCCACTAAGACTCAAAGATCCCTCTTGCAGTTGTTGCTATTGAGCCACGTCCCACATATTCTATACCTGTACATTTGATTTTTCTTCCCTAAGTGTAAAACCTTACTTTTCTCACCATTGAATTTCATTTTGTTACATAAGGCTCAGATGTAGTACTTTTAAAGACTCCATGTTGAGTGCAGTTTGTCAGCCAATTACGAATCCATCTGGTGGTGATGCGGTCTATCCCACAAGTTTCTAATTTACCAAGAAGTAGTTTTTGGTCTACTTGCTGAAATCCAAGTACACAGCATTTTGCTGATCCACTAATTTAGTCACTTTGTCAAAGAATGAAATACAATTTGTTTGGCACGATCTGTTTTTGACAAACCCATGTTGGATTCTGGTTATGACTTTGCTTGGTTCTAGCTGTTCTCCGATCTGCTGCTTGATTATCTTTTCCAGGATCTTCCCAGGTATTGATGTCAGGTTAATTGGTCTGTGGTTTTCTGGATCCATTCCCCCCACTTTTTTTTTTTGAAGATGGGGACCATGTCAGCTCTTTTCCAGTCCTCTGGTTGTTCCCCGGTGCTCCAGGATCATTGAAAGATATGGTCCAATGGTTTGCCAACTCCTTCAGAACTCTGGAATGTAATCAATCAGGTCCTAATGATTTGAACTCATTTAGAGTGGACAAGTTTTCTCTTACCATTTTCTTGTCTATTTTAATTTGAATTCCTTGTCTGCCTTTAATGGTTATGTTTTTGGTAGGTTGGGCTATAGTTTCTTTTTGAGTGAAGACAGATTCAAAATTAAGCATCTCTGCTTTCTCCTTGCTACCCATCACTTCTTTGCCATGTTTTCTCATTAGTGGCCAGACTTTTTTCTTGCTATTTACACTTATTCTGTTTATTTGAGTGTAATGGTTAAACTGTTGGACCTAGATTAAGAGACTAAAGTTCAAGATATCACTTGATTGCAGAGCTAATTAGGTGATTTGGGGCCAATTACTTTTTCTCGGCAAAAGCTATCTTTTATGGTGATGAAATGAAGAAGCCCTGTTCAATTTTAAGAAATGAGGCAGAAATATAAATTTACCAGTTGTGTTGGTGGATTAATTTTTTTTTTGATTTGTAGGTTTGAAAACTAAACGTTTTAGATATCTGAATATCTTACTTTGCACTTCATGTTCCAATTTCTGGAGTTGCTCCTGTCAGATGGCTGGCTAGGTGAATTATTTAAACAAAGAAGTTAATAAATATTACAAATAAAAATAAATAAATAAATAAATCTGATTGTTTCTATGTCACAGCTAAATGTCACACCTGGCTCAAAAACAGTAACTGTGAGAGGGGCACCTTGGAGTCCTAGTGGACGATCACTTAAATATGAGCCAGCAGTATGTGGTAGCAGCCAACAAAGCTAATGCAATCCTTGGTTGTATATTTATTTATTTATTTATTTATTGTTTAAATTTATATACCGCCCTATCTCCCAAAGGACTCAGGGCGGTTTACAGGCATTTAAAAAACAGGTAAATACAATCTAAAAACAGTTAAAAAACTTATTCTAAAAGCCTAAATTAAAAATATGAAAATAAAACCCAATTTAAAAACCGTAAATTAAAATCTAGCTCAGTCCTGCGCAATTAAATAAGTATGTTTTAAACAGAGGCATAGAATCAAAGTCTCATGAAGTATTAGTACCACTTTATAAAGCCTTATAAAGTAAGGCCACACCTGCAATACTACATTCAGTTTTGATCATGACATTACAAAAAAGACATTGAGACTTTGGAAAAAGTGCAAAGAGCAACTAAGATGGTTAAAGGCCTAGAGACTAAAACATATGAAGAATGGTTGCAGGATTTGGGTTTGGCTAGTCTAGAGAAAAGAAGGACTAGGGTGGACATGATAGCAGTATTCCAACGTTTGAAAAACTGCCACAAAGAGGAGGGGGTCAACTTATTTTCCAAAGCACCAGAGGACAGGACAAGAAACAATGGACGGAAACTAATCAAGGAGACAAGCAACCTGGAATTAAGGAGAAACTTCCCAACAGGGAGGACAATTAACCAATGGAATAGCTTGCTGTCAGAAGTTGTGGGTGCTTCATCACTGGAGGTTTCTAAGAAGAGACTGGACACAGCCACTTGTCTGAAATGGTATAGTGTCTCCTGCTTGAGCAGGGAATTGGACTAGAAGACCTCCAAGGTACCTTTCAGCTCTACTCAGATTGCTGGTGAGTTGAATTAGGTGGTGATGATAGTTGTATATATTTATTGTAAGGACTCAAGGCACCAAGAGTACATTTTATAGAATCATAAGGTTGAAAGAGATCTTGGTAATCTTCTAGTATCAAGACCTGCCCAAGGCAGGACTAAACATTCTAGTCAAATGGCTGTCTAATCTCATCTTCTCCTCCAATGAAGAAGCACCCACAACTTCAGGACGCAAGCCATTCCATGGATCAATTGTTCTCGCTGTCAGAAAATTTCTCCTTAGTACCAAGTAGTATCTCTCTTTAATGACCTTCTACCCGCTGCTTCTTGTTTCGCCTTCAGATGCTTTGGAGCAGTGGTTTCCAACCTTGGTCACTTTAAGACTTGTGAACTTCAACTCCCAGAATTCCTCAGCCAGGAAAGAATTCTGGGATGTGAAGTCCACAAGTCTTAAAGTGGCCAAAGTTGGAGACCATTGCTTTGGAGAATAAATCAACTCAATCTTCTTGTGGCTGGCCCTCAAGTATTGGATGACATTCCTGTCATTCCTAATCCTAGGTCCATTTATGGTATGATAAATTAGACTCAGGAACTCTTATAGTGTTCGTTGCTTTTCTCTGCATTCTTTCTAGAGCCTCAGCATGTTTTTTGAATTGTAGTGACCAGGACTGGATGTAGTGTTACCAGTGTAGTATAAAGCAGTACTAACACTTCAATTGAATTTGATAGTATGTCTCTATTGATGCAGCCTAGAACGCATAGGCTTTTTTGGCAGTTATAGTACACTGCTGACTCATACTTAAATAGTTGTCCACCAGAACATCATCATCCCTCTTACAATTGAGCCAGGTATTGCCTATTCTATATCTGTGCATTTGGTTTTTCCTGACCTTACTTTTCTCACCACTGAATTGCATCTGATTGGATAGGGCCCATGCTCTAGCCTGTCGCGACGATCCTTCTGAATCGCGAGTCTATCTTTGAAAGCATTAGCATTCCTTGCAGCTTGGTGTCATCTGCAAATGTGGTGAGGTCCACTTTTATCTCATCATCTCTAGATCATTTATGAAGGTTTTGAAGAGCACTAGGCCCAAGAAAGAACCTTGGGTTACCCCACTGTATGCTTCCTTCCATGTAGCTGTAGTTCCACTGAAAGCTGGTGAGCCAATTGTAATCCATTTGGTGGGGATATTGTCTATCACACTTTGTTCAATCTTATCAAGAAACAAGCTGTGGTCTATATACTTGTAGAACAGGGATGTCAAACTCACATCACCAGAGCGGCATCATGTGATGTATCGGGACTTTTTCCCCCTTCGCTAAACCGGGCATGGGCCATTCTTTTCATTTTCCAACTCTTAGCCATGACACCACTTTATCTTAGTAACAGTGGAAATAGTCTAGATCCCGGGTGAAACTCACTTACCTTCTCTACCGCTTCACAAATGTGTATGTGCCGCACACACAGAGGCTGAAAATCATCGCAAAAAAGGGATGTCATGACATCCACACGGGTGAGTGGGGCTTCATGCAGTTGGCCCTATCGTATCGCGCAATCCGGATAGAACCGGCTGAATTTCACCCCTGGTCTAGATCAGGGGTCTCCAACCTTGGCCACTTTAAGACTTGTGAACTTCAACTCCCAGAATTCCTCGGCCAGCAAAGCTGGCTGAAGAATTCTGGGAGGTGAAGTCCACAAGTCTTAAAATGGCCAAAGTTGGAGACCACTGCTTTGGAGAATAAATCAACTCAATCTTCTTGTGGCTGGCCCTCAAGTATTGGATGACATTCCTGTCATTCCTAATCCTAGGTCCATTTATGGTATGATAAATTAGACTCAGGAACTCTTATAGTCTTCGTTGCTTTTCTCTGCATTCTTTCTAGAGCCTCAGCATGTTTTTTGAATTGTAGTGACCAGGACTGGATGTAGTGTTACCAGTGTAGTATAAAGCAGTACTAATACTTCAATTGAATTTGATAGAATGTCTCTATTGATGCAGCCTAGAATGCATAGGCTTTTTTGGCAGTTATAGTACACTGCTGACTCATACTTAAATAGTTGTCCACCAGAACATCATCATCCCTCTTACAATTGAGCCAGGTATTGCCTATTCTATATCTGTGCATTTGGTTTTTCCTGACCTTACTTTTCTCACCACTGAATTGCATCTGATTGGATAGGGCCCATGCTCTAGCCTGTCGCGACGATCCTTCTGAATCGCGAGTCTATCTTTGAAAGCATTAGCATTCCTTGCAGCTTGGTGTCATCTGCAAATGTGGTGAGGTCCACTTTTATCTCATCATCTCTAGATCATTTATGAAGGTTTTGAAGAGCACTAGCCCAAGAAAGAACCTTGGGTTACCCCACTGTATGCTTCCTTCCATGTAGCTGTAGTTCCACTGAAAGCTGGTGAGCCAATTGTAATCCATTTGGTGGGGATATTGTCTATCACACTTTGTTCAATCTTATCAAGAAACAAGCTGTGGTCTATATACTTGTAGAACAGGGATGTCAAACTCACATCACCAGAGTGGCATCATGTGACGTATCGGGACTTTTTCCCCCTTCGCTAAACCGGGCATGGGCCATTCTTTTCATTTTCCAACTCTTAGCCATGACACCACTTTACCTTAGTAACAGTGGAAATAGTCTAGATCCCGGGTGAAACTCACTTACCTTCTCTACCGCTTCACAAATGTGTATGTGCCGCACACACAGAGGCTGAAAATCATCGCAAAAAAGGGATGTCATGACATCCACACGGGTGAGTGGGGCTTCATGCAGTTGGCCCTATCATATCGCGCAATCTGGATAGAACCGGCTGAATTTCACCCCTGGTCTAGATCAGGGGTCTCCAACCTTGGCAACTTTAAGCCTGGTGGACTTCAACTCCCAGGATTCCCCAGCCAGCAAAACAAAGCTTTGCTGGCTGGGAATTCTGGGAGTTGAAGTCCACCAGGCTTAAAGTTGCCAAGGTTGGAGACCCTTGGTCTAGATGACTATGATAGGCAACAATAGAAAGAAAATATAGTTTGCCCTAGTGGGAGGATTGAAACTCAGCTGTGAGGGACCAGTTGTCAGCATTACATATTACCACAGAAATTTGCATGTGATAATTGCAACTAAAATGAAATTGTCAAGAAGGAAAACGATTTCATAAATTAGTCTATAATCCAGTTCCACATGGAAGTAAGCTGTTAGCTAAGTGAATGTTTCTATGGAAATACTTCTCCACTAAGTAGATCTTTTATTTAAATATTACCACTATATATTTGGTTCAGCATGTTTAAGTACCCATATAATAAAGGACACAGAAAGATTTGCAGGTACACAACAGATTTGCAGCTCACATTCTTTAACTAGACAAAGTGGCCACAATCCTATTCAGATTCATTAAGTCCATTCATTTTGCTGGGTTTAAGTGTGTCTAATTCAAGTGCTTAATATGTTCTGTTGGAATTTGGTTCATAAAGAGCATTCAATTAGATTTAACTGCATTTGCCTTACTGTGAAGAGAGTATTTTATTGTGTTTGGGTGACTGATGGAATGAGAATGTATGACTAAAATGCCTAGCTGCGATTTTTTAAAACAGTAATATTTTTCCATGTGATGAAAATTAAAAATGGGAAAACATGTCTATTTTTAGTACTTCTCTGTAGTTTTTTTTCCTCTTAATTCCTTTCTTAGTCACAAGCTTCTCATTACATATGACATAAGTTCAGAATCCCTATAACAAAAAGGTCCCCCTTTCACAGCTGCAAAATTGTTCTAAATTGGCTTTAATTGTCTCCTGATTGCTTAATCTCTCTTTTGGCTTGATGTGGGGAATGTGCTTGCTGTATCTACACACAGATACACACACACATGGGGTGGGGGAAAGAAAGACAGAGACCGCTTCCCTCCCTCTATGGAAGCAGAAGTAATGCTCTGTACAATTTATTTTTGTCAAGGAAATTAATTGAAGTATGGATGGTCACGAATAATAGAAAATATTTAAAACTGCACCAATAAGATAATGCTATTTTTATTGTTGCTATTATTGATAATAATTGTGATAATTAAGAAAAATAAATAAATGCATGTCTATAATCTATTACACTATAAGTTGCTCAGGAGTGGAAACACAAAATTCAAGGTGCTTCATATACAACTATAGTGAAGCAAATATCTCCTAGGGTTACTGGCTGTCATATCTTGTGTGGTGTACAGGGATTATGTCTTTTTTCTGTCTGTTTTTTTAATGTGCATAGCACACTGAGATATATAAAGAAACCTGGCAAATGTTTGATCTCATTACCACAGCAACCATCTTGACTTTTCCCCCATATCCTATGGATACCCCTGTTGGATTCACTCCAATTTAAAGATTAAGACCATAGTTTAGTTTCATGTGGACCACTATCACCGAATGCATCTTTTCAATGAGGATAGGATTGTTAATAAATGTCAAACGCAATAACAGCCTTCATGACAAAACAATTATTTGGAAGGGGACATGCCAAACTCCGCTTTTAGACTTTTTCATTTTTGTCATTTGTGCAACTGGCAGTAACTGCATTGCAGATGGGCACACACAGGATGAAGACATGAGACTATCAGAGGTGGTATTTAGCTGGTTCAAACTGGTTCAGGTGAGCCTTGACTATACGCACTTTTGTTGGCAGGGTGATGTCTCTGCTTTTTAGTACGCTGTCTAGCTTTGCCATAGCTTTCCTCCCCAGGAGCAAGCGTCTTTTAATTTCTTGGCTGCAGTCCCCATCTGCGGTGATAAAATCTGTCACTACCTCCATTTCTTCCCCATTTATTTGCCAGGAATTGAGAGGGCCAGATGCCATCATCTTAGTTTTCTTAATGTTGAGTTTCAAGCCAACTTTTGCACTCTCCTTCTTCACCCGCATCAAGAGGCTCTTTAGTTCCTCTTCACTTTCTGCCATTATGTGCAATATAGGCAGTACTATTACTTCTCATAATCTTGATGCTATCCCTTTGTTGATGCAACATAGGATTGCATTGGCTTTTTTGGCAGCTGCAGCATACAGCTGGTTCATACTTTTTTTTTTTGCAAAACCATATTTATTTATTTATTTATCACAACATTATATACAGGAACATATATTGAAAGGAAACAATAGGACAGGAACGGTAGGCAGTTTTGTGCACTTATGCATGCCCCTTATAGTCCTCTTAGGAATGGGGTGAGGTCAATAGTAGACAGTTTTTGGTTAAAGCTTTTAGAAGTTGGAGAGGAGACCACTGAGTCAGGTAGTGTATTCCAAGCATTAACAACTCTGTTACTGAAGTCATATTTTCTGCAATCAAGATTGAAGCGGTTGACATTAAGTTTGAATCTGTTGTTTGCTCTTGTATTGTTGCTATTGAAGCTGAAGAAGTCTTTAACAGGAAGGACATTGCAATAGATGATTCTGTGTGTTAAACACAGGTCTTATCGGAGTCGCCGGAGTTCTAAATTCTCTAATCCCAGGTTTTCAAGTCTGGTGGAATGTGGTATTTTGTTGTTAAAATACTTAAATGGTGGTCCTTAATACTTAATACTTAAGTGATGGTCCACTAAGACACCAAGATCCCTTTCACAGTTACCACTATTGAGCCAAGTACTGCCTATTCTGTACCTGTGCATTTTCGTTTTTCCTGTCTAAGTGCAGGATCTTACTTTTCTCACCACTGAACTACATCTGATTAGATAGGGTCCATCGCTCTAGTCTGTCATGATCCTTCTGAATCTTTTATCTTAGTTTTTGCCTTTTTTTTTTTTTTAGCAACATGGTAGCTTTCAGGTCACTTAACGTAGCTGAATTACTGGAGCTATGCAAAACTCTAAAAGAAAAAGAGCCTTTGCTTCAGGGATCTTTGGAGTGAAAGATTTAGAAGGCAATTCACAAAGCAGTGTAGCTCACACTTCCCAACAGTAAAATAGACAGGTTTCTTTGGATTCCTGCTTTTTGTAGGCTGAACAATAGATGACCATCAGCCTCTTCAGGGGAAGTTGTCAGAGCAACACAGCCTCTCAATGAAGGAATACCATGGCCTCTGTAGCACAGAGCAATTCTGGCAGTTTTGCAGTGACCTGTTAGTGATGCTTCAAATGGGAATAGACTTCATGCATTTTATAAATATGTGAATGTATGTTTACAGTCAACTATAAGAAATATAATTTGACAAGGTGGCAAGAGAAAAATATCAACAACTAAGTCAGCTTATATAGAGCAGAGTATACAATATACTTTTGAGACCCCCAGAAAGCAAAATCATGTATTTTTCCAGTTAAAAGTTAATATGTTATATATTTTAAGAAATACATTCTCCAGAAATAACTGTGAGGTATTTGGTTGCAGCCCTCATCTGCTTCTATGAGATTTGTTCAAAAGAAACTTCCAGCCAATTGTTCTCTAAATGAACACTGCACATTTAACACCACATTTTTCAATGTACTTGGGAAATGTGGGATACACAATACAAGGGATGGAAGTCTTAGGGGTAAATATTAGAGGGAAAAGAAATGACTTTGCTATATGTATGTATTATAGGTCACCCAAGCAATGAGAGGAAATATATGAATTCTTTGTTAATCATTTAGCTGACTTATGCAGAACACACACCACTGCAGTAATGGAGACTTTTAACTGTTTTGACATCAACTGGAAAACAAACTGCAGCAAGTGGAAGTTCAAACACGTTCTTGATGTGCCTACCTGACAACTTTATCATACAAACAATAGAGGAGGGAACTAGAGGGTCAGCTATACTGGACTTCATTCTTACCAATAGAGATGAAATGGTCGAGGCAGTAGAAGATATAGAAATTTTGGGGGAGAATGATCATGTCATTCTTGAATTCATTATAATGCAACCAGGTAACGAAACCAAGTCAGACTAGTTCTAAAACAAAAAACAGTACAAGATACTTGGGAAATGCCAGAAAAATGAGATAACGAAGGCCTAAACAAAAACAGTACAACAGAGAAAGAAAAAAAAAAAAGACAGCAGACAAGACAAGTATTCGTCAAAGAAAACATCTTTGACAAATTGAGGGACAAAAATGTCACCTATGAAAAAATGGAAAGAGCTAAAACAGAATACCAACAAATAGCCCAAATCTGCAAGGGTGGAGTCAGGAAAGCTAAGGGCCCAGAACCAGCTGAGACTGGTAACTAATAACAAAAATAATTTTAAAAGTTTCTTTCAACATGTAAGAAACAAGAAGAAAGTTAAGGAAACAATAGGTCCAGTAATGGGAGCAGATGGCAAGAAGGTAACGCGCAGCAAGGAGAAAGCAGAACTGCTTAATTTCTTGTTTGCATCTGTTTTTACGCAAAAGGAAGAAATAGCCCAAGTTATCAAAAGCAGCACTGAGGGAGCTAGTACAGAAATAGAAGTCAAACTAGGTAAGGATTTAGTAAGAAAATACCTATCCACTCTGGACAAGCACAAATCACTTGGAACAGATGGTTTACATCCCAGGGTTTTGAAAGAGCAGGCAGACATAATATCAGAGCCATTGAATGCAATCTTTCAAGTCTCCTGTATCAGAGAATAATCAAGTGGAGGATCTGTGAATATCTAGAAACGAACAAAGTGATTTCTAGAAGCCAGCATGGGTTTGTTAAAAACAGATCATACCAGACAAACCTTATTGCCTTATTTGATAAATTGACTAAATTACTGGAGCTGCAAAATGCTATGGACGTAGTATACTTGGACTCCGGTAAGGCAATTGACAAAGTAGATCACAGCCTATTTCTTGGTAAGATAGAACAATGTGGGATAGACAGAACTACCACCGGATGGATTTGCAACTGACTGACCACTGCATTCAGACATGATAAAAAGGCTAGAGGCTAAATCATATGATGAACAATTGAGGGAGAATACCTCCAGAAGGATTAAGGGGACATGATAACTGTCTTCCAGTATTTGGTGGGCTGTCACAAAGAATAAGAGGATTTGCTTATTGTCAAAGCACCAGAGGGCAGGACAAGAAGCAATGGGTGGAAGGTTGCTAAAGAGAGATACAATCTAGAACAGTGATGGCTAACCTTTTTGCCATCGCGTGCCAGGAGGTGAGGGGGGGGGGTCACAGGATGGGTGGGAAGGCTGTTTTCGCCCTCCCCAGACTCGTAGAGAGGCTCTGGAGTCAGGTGAGACAGAAAAATGGGCCTTCCCTGATTCGTCCTGAGTGGGTGGACACAGACTGAGGCCAGACGGGCTACAAATAACAACCTTTATTAATGGCGCAATGTAGCGCCAACAAGAACATCTCAAATCATCAACAAGGCAGCCAGAACAGAACAGAGGGAAAAGCCATCTGACAGCTCTTTTATACGCGGGCTGTCAGATGGCTGCTCCAATAGCAGCGGCTTGGGTTTCCTGCTCTCCATCGTGTGCCAGGAGGTGAGGGGGTGACGTGGGGTCACAGGGTGGGGGGCAAGGCTGTTTTTACCCTCCCCAGACTCATAGAGAGGCTCTGGAGTCAGGTGAGACAGAAAAATGGGCCTTCCCCACCACTCCCCAGGCCCTCCTGAGGCAGGAAACAGCCTGTTTCCCTATTTCTAGTGGGCCCAGAAAGCCGAAAATAACATGAGCTCGCGTGCCCACTGATATGACTATGCATGACACCTGTGACAGTCATGCCATAGGTTTGCCATCACGGACCTAGAAGTTTTAAGTACTTCATCACTGGAGGTTTTTAAAAGTAGACTGGACAACCATTTGACCAAGATGGCCTTAGGCAGGAGATTGGACTAGAAAATCTCTGAGGTGCCTTCCAACCATATGATGATTCTAGGTTCTAGGTTTTACTTAGAAAATACAGCTTCTCTTTGGTGCATTTAAGACAAAGGATATTCTCAGTAACACATTTTTGTCTGAAAGTCAACACATTCAAAGCCAAACATGGCCAGGTTCCAAGTCGAACAATATTTTATCCAAACCAGAGAAATCTGCATACAGATGTCTTTTCTTTGTGGCTCTCAAGCAAGCTACAGCAGGCAGACGCTGATATATAGTGTTTCTAGGAAGCTAAAATTTGATAGCCGCACAAAATCCATCCTTCAGTTTATTATCAGACAGGGCCAGGCAACTGGCTCTGGCAAGAAGATAAACAAGCAAGGAACACAGCAAGGAAAACATTGGAAGCAATGTTTTCATACAATATGGTGTTTTAAAAGCGTCTAAAAATGGGAGAATTAGAATTGTGATATGAAACTGATAAAAGACACACTTTGCCACATTATTGCAATGATGTACTACTGTGCGTGGCATGTTGAGGATGGCAGAATGTGAATTTGCAGTAGTGTGCTTGAAGGGAAATAGTAATGAGGATATAATAAATAATACTAGACTGGAATACTAGAATTAGTAGAAACTTGTTATTCTGTAAACATTTGTTTCCTGCAACACATGTATGCTATATTATGCCTTTGTATTTGTATTTCTTCTAACTAACTTCCTGTAGCACACATATGCTGTATTAGACCTCTGTAAAGTATCTGGTATTTGTCAAACATATGTTCCTGCCATCGATCTGAATCCATACCAATCTTATTCCTGCTTTTCCTGTGCCATCCGGAGGCTAGCATTTATCTCGGGTTGAAGCTGCATACATCCTTCAGGGTTCACTCAGTGGATAATTTACACCTAATCTGTGTTGTTAGGTGCTCAGTTCCATTCTCTGCAGCACCAGGGAGCCCAGTGGCCAATTGGGAGAACAAAGGAATACTCAGGGATGTTGTTAGTTGTGAAGTTGTGTCTGACCCATGGACAACATTCCTCCAGGCCAAAATATTAGAACAAAGTATTACTAACTCAGAGGGAAGCATTATCTGTCATTATGGGAACAATCTCTCCTAAGCCCAAACTAACAATTACATCCAAATAATGAATGATGTTGCTATGGATTATTTTATTTATTGTACGTTTGTTGTGTTGTATAGATGTATGTTTATCTAATCCAGTGCTTCTCAATTATTTTCTGTCATGCCCCCCTAGGAAGAAGAAAACATTTTTCGCGCCCCCCGCGCGACTGTAAATAGTATCATAATAGTATGTAAATAGTGTTTGCCGAGGTCAAACGCACCCCCCTTTACGGAGCCTCGCGCCCCCCCTGGGGGGCGCGCCCCACTATTTGAGAAGCACTGATCTAATCCGATGCATTCTTTGATTTATTGTATTCTAGATCATAGAATCAAGTCAAACAATGAAACACAGCTAACTAAGACTAAACTTGGGCTTTCCGTTAAGAAAACAGAATGCACTAATCTCACACAAAAATATATATCTAAATAATGAGATTGAATTAAGGCTAGCAGGGTATGTCATTAACCAGTCCACTCAAATACTTAAGAAGATTCTTTCTTTGCTTGTAGGTTGCTATATGTAACAAATTTTGCTGTATGAATGAAATCAATGCTTAGTGGTGATTTAGTACTGCCACATTTCTGGAATGTATTAATTTTGGTTGCCATCACTAAAAAAGTGGCTGTTCTGCCTATATCCTGCTTTCTGAAGACTTCTTTGAGAACCTTCCAGACTCAAATGTATATTTTTCCAACCATGTTAAAATACCTTCGTAGAAAACATTATTGAATGGCATTAGGATCAAGTCAAAAAGTATGACTTGTCATTGCTGTAGCTGGATCTGGAAGTTTGGATAACTGATGACAAAACTAATTATTAAGATTTCTTGACACATGGGAGGTAGATTTGTGAGACTGTGATTTCGTATTAACAAAGGGCGTTTATGTTTGCTCACATTTTGCTCTCTTCAGAAGAGCTGCTGCCTTCAGATATTCTTAGAGTCCTTTTTGCTAGTTATGACATCTGTAACAGCAGGTTCTAAGAATTGTACGTGCTACACTATGTGATAGGCACGGAGATTGCTTCATGACTCATGCTATAATATTTCAACTGCTTTGGCTTGTCTAGTTTTTCTAATTTTCAGCTCAGAGAAAACAACAAAACGTCTGCTACATCTGATTAGTTGACAGATAGGGTCCTTTCCATCATCTCCAAAATGCTATCTTTGTTGATTGCAATTCCCTAGTTTCAAGAGACAGTCATCTCTACATATTTAAGAGACTTTGCTGGAGCTTTCAATTTCTACAAGCAAGAAGCAAATAAACATATGGTAACTTTATTATTTAGAGTTTGGACAAATAATGCTTGAGATGCCAAGGGCTTATTTGTCTGCATTCCCCAATCTTGAAAAACAACAGGTGTGGCTTGCGAGCCATGCAAAATCCAGCCAACTCCTGAACTGAAGGAGTCTTCACGGTGAGAAATAAGAGAAGTTGGCATTGTAGTGAGACACATTCGCTCCCTGAAGATCTTAAGAGGCCAACTTCCTTGCTTTGAGATAATCTCATGTATCCAAGGTTAAAGTCACTGAAGCACCATTTGTGTCCATGGCCACCTGACCAATCTGAGCATTCTTTATGGGAAGACATTGAGGAGGAATGTCATAGAAGCAGAGGTAACCTATTCAACTGTTCTTATAGAACAGAATAGAATAGAATAGAATAGAATAGAATAGAATAGAATAGAATAGAATAGAATAGAATAGAATAGAATAGAATAGAATAGAATAGAATTTTTTATTGGCCAAGTGTGAGTAGACACACAAGGAATTTGTTTTGGTGCATATGCTCTCATGTACATAAAAGAAAAAGAAAAAAAAGAAAAAAATACATCAAAGGTACAACATTTACAACACAAATGATGGTTATAGGTTGCAATTTAACCCTTAATGATAGCCACAAAAAGTTACAGTCATACAGTCATAAGTGGAAAGAGATTGGTGATGAAAACGATGAGAAGATTAATAGTAGTGTAGATTTAGTAAATAGTTTGACAGTGTTGAAGGAATTATTTGTTTAGCAGAGTGATGGCCTTCGGGAAAAAACTGTTCTTGTGTCTAGTTGTTCTGGTGTGCAATGCTCTGTAGCGTCGTTTGATGGTAGGAGTTGAAACAGTTTATGTCCTGGATGTGAGGGATCTGTAAATATTTTCACAGCCCTCTTCTTGATTCGTGAAGTATACAGGTCCTCAATGGAAGGCAGGTTGATAGCAATTATTTTTTCTGCAGTTCTAATTATCCTCTGAAGTCTGTGTCTTTCTTGTTGTGTTGTAGAACTTAACCAGACCGTTATAAAGGTGCAAGTGACAGATTCAGTAATTCCTCTGTAGAACTGGATCAGTAGCTCCTTGGGCAGTTTGAGCTTTCTGAGTTGGCGCAGAAAGAACATTCTTTGTTGTCCTTTTTTGATGATGTTTTTGATGTTAACTGTCCATTTTAGATCTTGCGATATGATAGAACCTAGAAATTTGAAGGTTTCTACTGTTGATACTGTGTTGTCAAGTATTGTGAGAGGTGGAAGTATGGAAGGGTTTCTTCTAAAGTCTACCACCATTTCTACAGTTTTGAGTGTGTTCAGTTCCAGATTGTTACGGTCGTATCACAAGGCTAGTCGTTCGACCTCACGTCTATATGTGGATTTGTCATTGTCTCGAATGAGACCAATCACTGTTGTGTCATCTGCGAACTTCAGTAGTTTAACAGATGGATCGTTGGAGATGCAGTCATTGATATACAGAGAGAAGAGAAGTGGGGAGAGCACACAGCCTTGGGGGGCTCCTGTGCTAATTGTACAGGTATCTGAAGTGATCCCACTTAGCTTTTCCTGCTGCTTCCTGTTTGTTAGGAAGCTTGTGATCCACTTACAAGTCTGTTCAGGTACTTGTAGTTGAATATATTAGTTATATTCTATAATATTCTAAACAATCTAGAGCTATATATAAATCTACTTCATTTCATCAAAAACAGTTATAAATTTATTAATATGCTGTGTATAGCAAGCTTTGCAATGTAGCTTCTTATAGCATCTATTATTGAGTTTTATGTTCAAGCTGTTTTTGCATTACCTGCTGTTCAGCAGATTATCCTGTTCTATATGCCTTTGAAATAAAGTGAGGGAGGTAAACATTAAGTAAATCACTCTTTCAAGAGAGGTTTGTTTAGGATCATTTTTATAATTCTTCAGGGCCAGCTGAAAATATCTATCTCAAATTAAAATCCATATTTTAATTGTCCTTTATTTTCCTATCATCTGTATTCATTAATTGCAACTTACACTTTGGGAAGTGTCCAGATAATGCTGAAGCTATGGTATAGTTTCAGAGAAAAAATACAGTTGGACTTGCTCTGTATGGGATATCGTGAATGATCCATATCCCACACAGAAAGAATGTGGAGACAAATTCCTTGCATATCTTATCACAAATAAAGTATTCTGTTCTATTCTATTCTATTCTGTTCTGTTCTGTTCTGTTCTGTTCTGTTCTGTTCTGTTCTGTTCTGTTCTATTCTATTCTATTCTATTCTATTCTATTCTATTCTACTCTACTCTACTCTACTCTACTCTACTTTACTCGTTTCTGTTTTAATTTAGTTCCGTTCCATTCCATTCCATTCCATTCCATTCCATTCCATTCTATTCTATTCTATTCTATTCTATTCTTTTATCTTGGAACAATTTAAAAATGCAATCAGCACATACCCTTTATCAAGTGTGCAATGTTGCAAAATATTCTGAAGTTTTCAGTGGGGATGTCCCTAACTGAGTTTGTATGAAACTAGATTTCAGCTTTATGGCATCAAATTGTCATCTGCGCCGAAAGGCCCTTTGTCCGTGAACTACCTACTTCTCTACAGCTACAGGAATAATTTCAAAACTTTTTAGTATCTATTTTCTTCTGAAAATCCTGTTTCCTTACAATCAAAGGCAATAGCTGTGGAAAAAGGCAATAGAATAGAATAGAATAGAATAGAATAGAATAGAATAGAATAGAATAGAATAGAATAGAATAGAATAGAATAGAATTTTTTATTGGCCAAGTGTGATTGGACACACAAGGAATTTGTCTTGGTGCATATGCTCTCAGTGTACATAAAAGAAAAGATACGTTCATCAAGGTACAACATTTACAACACAAATGATGGTCAATATATCAATATAAATCATAAGGATTGCCAGCAACAAAGTTACAGTCATACAGTCATAAGTGGAAAGAGATTGGTGATGGGAACAATGAGAAGATTAATAGTAGTGCAGATTTAGTAACCACATTTTGCATTTATATATGCCAAAACAACAATGTACCGAACAGAATATCTGTTAAATGAGAAATACATGAACAAGAATTTCAAAGGCCTTAAGTCATTTTTCTACACCCTGAGTGCAAATTCACAAATCACATTTGTACAGTTTTAGGAAATTTATTTTCAATTTCTATTATGAGGTTCAAGATGATAGGCTTTTATGTATCAGGCCTATTTCCATTCCATGTGAAACAAATTAAGGCAGTTTAATTTTAAAAAAATACAAGATTGTTTAAGCAGGCTAAGTTTGTTTTGATAGACTCACTCCTTAAACGTAGAAATAATTTTTAGGTTTTGCAGACATTTTATTTCTTAATATCTGGAGTTGCTAAAACCAGTCTGATCCTTAAAGTGACTAACCAATTATAGAAAAAATGTATAATACATAGAACATTTGACAAGATGCCACCAATATATACCAAAAATCTACCACCAGAGATGCTTCCTTTTGCTTAATGTTTGAATTTGCTCAATTTACAAATGCAACACTACACCATTGAATCAGCTCCATTAAATTTTGTAAGATTTACTTTTGTGTACACTTATGATATTACATTGTA
Source organism: Ahaetulla prasina (assembly GCF_028640845.1). NCBI lineage: Eukaryota > Metazoa > Chordata > Lepidosauria > Squamata > Colubridae > Ahaetulla > Ahaetulla prasina. The sequence continues at coordinate 17,620,701 of NC_080545.1, read as the reverse complement.
TGAAAACTATTGCATTTTTATTATAATACAGATTAAATTAAAGTCCAATTGAGAAGCTTTTTGGCTGCCTGGAGACAATCTATTGAGTATAGGGAGTCCTCAACGTACGACCACAACTGAACCCAAAATTTATGTTGGTAAGTGAGAAATTTGTTAAGCGAGTTTTGCCCCATTTTACAACTTTTTTTGCCATGTTTGTTAAGTGAATCACTGCAGTTGTTAAATTAGTAATACAGCTGTTAAGTGAATCTGGGTTCCCCATTGACTTTATTTATTTATTTATTATTTATTTATTTATTATTTAAATTTGTATACCGCCCTTCTCCCGGAGGACTCAGGGCGGTTCACAGCCAAGTAAAAATACAATACTATAAATACAAATTAAAATACAATTAAAAAACTTATTAAAATTGGCCAGAATTAAAATTTAGAGCTAAAACCCATTAAAACCCATTAAAACACTAACCCAGTCCAGCGCAGATGAATAAGTAAGTTTTAAGCTCGCGGCGAAAGGTTCGGAGGTCCGGAAGTTGACGAAGTCCTGGGGGGAGTTCGTTCCAGAGGGCGGGAGCCCCCACAGAGAAGGCCCTTCCCCTGGGTGTCGCCAGACGACACTGTCGCGACGATTGCACCCTGAGGAGCCCCTCTCTGTGAGAGCGCACGGGTCGGTGAGAGGTATTCGGTAGCAGCAGGCGGTCCCGTAAGTAAGACTTTGCTTGCCAGAAGGTTGAAAAGGGGATCACATGACCCCGGGAACCGTCACATGCAACCGTCATAAATATGAACCAGTTGTTAAGCATATGAATGTAAATCACATGACCACGGGGATGCTGCAACGGTTATAAGTGCGCAAAATGGTCACAACTTAATTTTTTTCAGTGCTGTTGTAACTACGAACGGTCACTAAATGAACTGTTGTAAGTCGAGGACTGCTAGTATTAAATAGCACAGCAATCACCTGCTGAAGCAGTGAAAACATTGACAACGTTTTTAGAAAAGACTGGGCAAAACATATATTTATGCTTTGGCCACTTCCCAAGTGCTATGCAATATGTAATATAGTAATATGGAAATAACAACATATGAAATATGTATTTGATTTAAGACAGAGGTGTTTTGTTAGTCTTCTCCATTGCTCTGAAGTCACTTGTGATATAATATATCTATATTCTTTTTTCTTTTTTTTTATTTTGTCACAACATTATGTACAAGCACATACAATGAAAGGAAACAATAGGACAGGAACGGTAGGCACTTTTGTGCACTTATGCACGCCCCTTATAGTCCTCTTAGGAATGGGATGAGATGAGGTCAATGGTAGACAGTTTTTGGTTAAAGCTTTTGGGAGTTTGAGAAGAGACCACAGAGTCAGGTAGTGTGTTCCAAGCGTTAACAACTCTGTTACAAAAGTCATATTTTCTGCAATCAAGATTGAAGCAGTTAACATTAAGTTTGAATCTATTGTTTGCTCTTGTATTATTGCGATTGAAGCTGAAGTAGTCTTTAACAGGAAGGACATTGCAATAGATGATTCTGTGTGTTAAATCTTGTCTTGTCGGAGTCGGCGGAGTTCTAAGTTTTCTAATCCCAGGATTTCAAGTCTGGTGGTATAAGGTATTTTATTATTTATTATTATTTATTATTATTTATTATTTATTATTATATATTTATTATTTATAAGGTACCTTGATGAACGTATCTTTTCTTTTATGTACACTGAGAGCATATGCACCAAGACAAATTCCTTGTGTGTCCAATCACACTTGGCCAATAAAATTCTATTCTATTCTATTCTATTGTTTACAGAAGAGCGGAGAACTCTTCTAGTAAAATATTTCTGGACTCATTCAATTGTATTAATGTCAGAGATGTGGTATGGGTTCCAGACAGGTGAGCTGTATTCAAGAATAGGTCTAGCAAATGTTTTGTATGCTCTGGTTAGAAGTGTAGAGTTTTTGGAAAAGAAGCTGCGCAAAATTAGGTTTACAACTCTAAGAGCCTTTTTTGCTATGTAGTTGCAATGGGCTTTGGCACTTAAATCATTTGATATGAAAACTCCATATTTCATATTCATATTGATATATGATATGATATTCTTATCATTTGATATGAAAACTGCAACCTGTTTGGAGTGTGCCATTGTTTTCCTGTCTGCATGGCAATTATGAAAGACATGTCTAATTTCTCTTGCTCGCTATCCATATTTCTTTTCAGCTGCTGTACTTCTATCTTTCTTTAGCTTAGATCAGGGGCATCAAACCTGTGTCACATGATGCATCATGACTTTTTCCCCCTTCGCTGAACCGGGCGTGGCCAGCACATGACGCACACGGGCCGTGAGTTTGACACCCATCTTTCCTCTCAGCACTTTAATTACCTTTTAAACTAAATCCATGCCACCCACAAGATACAACTTCCTGCACCCAGAAATTAGCATCTCAAGGAAACTGCCCTTTGTTCCCCATCTCCTGGAAGTGACACCTTAGTTACTTCTCTACTTGGCCATATAAAGCTAGATATTTTGGTACCTTTAGAGCACTGATGGCGAACCTTTTCGGCACCAAGAGCCAAAAAGGTCACACGGAAATGTCACACGCTCACGTGCACTCGTCGGGGCCGCGCTCTGGAAAAACTGAACTTCCGGGTTCTAGCACGCATGCGTGCCCAATGATCAGCTGGCCAGTGCACATGCACAGGCAGGTTTTCGGCACTGCCATGGGCGCAAAGGGATCACGCTCTGGAAAAGCCAAACTTCCAGGTTCTGGTGCGCATGCCCACTCAACAATTAGCTGGCCGACGCACATGCGCACACTGGTTTTTGTACTGCCGCGCGTGTGAAGGACAGCTGATCGTCACATGTACATGCGCATCAGAAGACAGACAGGCAAGGCTGCATGTGCCGGGCAACAGGCCTTTGTCTGCCACTTTAGGCACATGTGCCATAGGTTTGCCATCACGGCTTTAGAGAGTTTTAGAAGGAAAAGCTGAGAGCAGGCTCCGTTGAATTCTCTTTTTATCTTTGCACAGCACCTAGACTCATACCTACCACCCTCACCTACAGTAAGTCATATCTCTGAGTTTGGTTAACAGTCAACAGAATCAACTGAAGAACCAAAGGATAGTAGACATGCACAATGCATGCTTCTTGCAAGGTAGGTCCACAGGAAGGAGAAAAAAAATCCTTCCATGAAGTTTCTAATTTTATCAGTTGTTTAGCTGCTCGCAAAGCATTTTTTTCAGGTTGTAACTGACACAGTTGTAACTGACACTGAAATGGCTCCCACACTTGCTATTAATTTTTTAAAAAATTGTTTTAACAGATCAACGTGGCTGCAAAACGAAAACAAAATCCCAACCATCCTGTCAATTTACTGTGAAGTGACATCACGAATAATCTTATTGATTATAATTTTAAAGTTTGGAAGAAAGATGAATCCCAGAAATTAGAACAGTGGTAGTTTTGTAAAGTTCATCTAAGGGGTAACATGACGTTGTGGCCTGCCAGCGGCCAGCAGAGCTGGCAGCAGATTCGAACAGTGAGGGGGTTGGGGAGGAATGTGGACCAGTCCTGGAGTCTGGGAAAGGCTGGGACGAGGGCTGTGAGTCGGAGGCAGAGAGGGGGCCAAGGCCATCTGGTAGTTCTTTGCTGCCTCTGGAGTCTCCGGAGTCTGACATCAACGAGGCAGAAGAACAGTGTGAGCCTGTTCCCAGTGTGCGCATGCGCAGAGCTGCCAGGAGACAGGAACAATTAAGGAAACAGGGTTGGGAGTAAGTCTTGGAGATGATTGGCCCCTCCCATAAGACATAAAAGAGAAGCAAACAGGACATGAGCTTTTGCAGGAAGCAGTTAGTTCATTTGGCTGATTCAAGATTTGAAACTTCTGTTTGTGACTCTGTGCCAAGTTTGGCCTTGCCCTGCATCTGGAAATTAGGTCTTTGACAGCATTCCACGTGAGATAGGTGGGTGTTGATAACCTCCCTCTGAAAGACTTTTTTTTCAAGCCTTGCGGACTGTAAGTGAAAGTAATTTACAGCCGTATGAATTAAAGAGGTTTGCTGGGACTAAGTTTGTGCTGTTTAATTTCTAAGGAAGCCTAGGTCAGAACACATGGTAGCAGTGTTCCAGTATTTGATGGTCTGTCACAAAAAAGGGGGGACAACCTTTTCTCCAAAGTACCCAAGGGCAAGACAAGAAGTAACAGATGGAAACTTATCAAAGAGTGACCCAACCTAAAATTAAGAAGAAATTTCCTGACCGTGAAAACAATTAATCAGTGGAACCAGTTGCCTTCAGAAGATTTAGGTGCAACATTACTGGAGGTTTTTAAGAAGAGATCAGACATTGGTCTGAAGTGGTATAAGGTCTCCTACTTGAGCAGGGGATTGGATTAGAAGACCTCCAAGCTGCCTTCCAACTCTGTTATTCCATTTTATTCCATTATATTGTTCTGAATTGCAAATTGCATATCTGTGGATTAGAATTTTTATCAGACATTACATTAATAGACTCTTACCAGAGAGTTTTCCTATCTCATTTTCTCCCTATATTCACTATATTTGCTCTTGAAGATCCTGAACTCTGTCCAGGAAATTTAGAGAATATGGAAAGAGGAAAAAGAGAAAGGAAGTAAACAAAACTACTACTACAGTAGGCTGTAATCATATACTGTGTATTTACTTAATTAAGAGTTCATTCCATTGGATTCCGCTGGACTTTAATCATTCTCTAATATGTAAATTCAATATCTAACAAATTGGCTAATGATAGTTTATTATAGTTGACCTAAATAAAAAAGCATATGCATATCCGCATATAGACGAGAGGTCGAACGACTAGCCTTGTGGTGCAACCAAAACAATCTGGAACTGAACACACTCAAAACCGTAGAAATGGTGGTAGACTTTAGGAAAAACCCTTCCATACTTCCACCTCTCACAATACTTGACAACACAGTATCAACAGTAGAAACCTTCAAATTTCTGGGTTCTATCATATCGCAAGATCTCAAATGGACAGCTAACATCAAAAACATCATTAAAAAAGGACAACAAAGACTGTTCTTTCTGCGCCAACTCAGTAAGCTCAAACTGCCCAAGGAGCTGCTGATCCAGTTCTACGGAGGAATTATTGAGTCTGTCATTTGCACCTCTATAACTGTCTGGTTCGGTTCTGCAACCCAACAAGAAAAACACAGACTTCAGAGGATAATTAGAACTGCAGAAAAAATAATTGCTACCAACCTGCCTTCCATTGAGGACCTGTATACTGCACGAATCAAGAAGAGGGCCGTGAAAATATTTGCAGATCCCTCGCATCCTGGACATAAACTGTTTCAACTCCTACCCTCAAAACGACGCTATAGAGCATTGCACACCAGAACAACTAGACACAAGAACAGTTTTTCCCCGAAGGCCATCACTCTGCTAAACAAATAATTCCCTCAACACTGTCAGACTATTTACTGAATCTGCACTACTATTAATCGTTTCATAGTTCCCATCACCAATCTCTTTCCACTTATGACTGTATGACTATAACTTGTTGCTGGCAATCCTTATGACTTATATTGATATATTGATCATCAATTGTGTTGTAAATGTTGTACCTTGATGAACGTATCTTTTCTTTTATGTACACTGAGAGCATATGCACCAAGACAAATTCCTTGTGTGTCCAATCACACTTGGCCAATAAAAAAAATTCTATTCTATTCTATGTATTAATCTAAGCAAAAGAGCTTATGGCTCTTGTATGCCACTTAGGAATTGAATAAATGAATGAATGAAACACAGAAAATTATTTTTTTAATATACTGTATGTAAAATGAAATTTTACTTATCTTTTAAATAAAAGACACTTTCATGATTATCTCCAGATGCACTGATCAAGAGATTAAAATGCACATATGCTATTCACAGCTGATGCCATTTAGATGTATTTTATACTTGGATATCCAAGTATCTGGCAAGAAAAATATGTCATAAGGGTGGATTCTAAAAAGCAAAATAAAATCCTTAAATACATCAAGTGAGCATCATTTGGCCCAATCCCTTTCTTTCACTCACTGAAGTTTGAGCTTTATTTAAAAGCTTTTACCTTAGGGGCAGAGAAATAAAGTAGGAATCTTCAAACTAACTGGTTTACCAAGGAGCCAAGTGAATAATGCAAGTAGGGCTACATAAATTAAACATTTCAAAGTATCTTGCACTGATGTTTGTTTTAAAAAGGTAAATATATTTCTTCTTCAATTTTTCCAGCAACGGAAGCACAAAAGAGAGTGGCTTTCAAACTGAATATTTATTCTAACTGGGTTGGGGAAATGCTACTCTTGACCGTAGATGACATTAATATTTAAGCCTGATCTGCTTGCCAAATAACTTCTATAGTTCTTTGGAATGAGTGCCAATGTAAACAAACCATCATAAATCCTATCCTGTGTATAGTACTGTAATTATGAGTTGATCTTTTGTTCTTGCTTTATGGAAAACTGGTTTTGGTTATACTGCATGGGAGAAAAATTTATCAGAGCAACACTGCTTTGGTTAACATTGCCAGTTTCCTCAAGGAAAAAAATCCAGATTACCACTGAGTGGCAGCAAAGAGAAGCAGAAAGCTATAACTCTTCAATTGCCATTTTATGATAATCTTGATTTTTTAATTATTATTTTTTTTGCAATCCAAAATGTTAAGTTCGGGAAGTAACGAGGCTGGAGACCAGGGTAGTGACAACAGCTCTTTAATATATGGTGAACCCAGCAACCAGGCTGGGGAAAAACCTCTCCTTATATACAGTTCAACCGGCGGCTTCAACCAATCAGCAACGTGCTTGTTTCCCGCCAAAACATTTAAAGATACATTACACTCCTTCCCTCCCAGAAAACACTTTACCCATATTTACATGATATTTACATATTATTTTTCAACGTAATCACGCAAATAGACTGGGTGTCTCCTGACTCTTTCGGACCTGCGCAGTACATTCCCTGGGAGTGGGTCGAGCTGACCGGAGGGGCTATTTGCTCCTTTCAGCTCCTCCTCTAGGCCATCCGGCCCTGGATTATTAGCAGAGTTGTCCCTGCTGTTTTCTACTGGAACCTGTGGGCGTCGCTGGACCTCCGGAAACTCAGATAAGTCCTGCGATTTTTCCGGGTTTGAGTCAGCTGTGGAATCAAACATTGTATGGTCAGGGCCTGTTTCGACTAATTCGGATTGTTCGGCTATGCGTTTTCGTATTTGGTCTATGTGGCGCCTCCATACTCGGCCGTCCTTTAACTCCACCAAGTATGATTTTGGACCTGTTCTGTTTAGGATTTGTCCTGCTATCCAGGTTGGGCCTTCCCCATAGTTGTGTGCCCACACTCGGTCTCCTATGTCCATTTCTCTTGTTTTTCCGATTTCCCCCTTGTAACCCTCCGGCGTATAGTAATGAGCTTTCGGCCCATTAATAATTCGGCTGGGCTTCTGCCGGTTGTGACACAGGGGGTTCTGTGTTGGACGGCCAGGAAAACATCGATTTTTGTTTGCCAGTCGCCTGGCTTAAGTCTGGACAATGCCTCTTTTGCGCTCCGGACGGAACGCTCTGCAAGGCCATTCGTCGCAGGGTGGAAGGGCGCCGAGAGGGCATGTCGGATGCCCTCTTCTGCCAAGTACTCCTCAAATTGGGTTGCCGTGAATTGCGGGCCGTTATCGGAAACTAGCGTGTCGGGCAACCCATGGGTTACAAATAGGTGCCGTAGGACTGAGATCACGGCCTCGGCTGTCATGGATCTCATGAGAATGATTTCCAGCCATTTGGAGTAGGCATCTACTACTACCAGGAAGGTTTGGCCGTGGAAGGGGCCGGCAAAATCAATGTGTATTCTAGACCAGGGCCCCTGGGGTCTCTCCCATTCCCGAACCGGGGCCGTTGGGGGTAGCGGTCTGGACTCCTGGCAGGCCTGACATTTCCCTACCCTTTCAGCAATTTCTGAGTCCATTAAGGCCACCACATAGCTTCTCGCTAGACCCTTCATCCTTACGATCCTGGGTGACCCTCGTGGAGGAGATCCAACACCCTTTTCCTCAATTTCTCTGGGATCACCACTGATCCCCCATAGCAGGCACCCCCCTTGAGCCGACAGTTCCCCACGTTTCTTTACAAACTCTTTAAAACGCTCGCCCGGCGCAGCGGGCCACCCTCTTTGTACCCAACCAAGTACAGTTCTCAAAATAATGTCCCGGTATGACGCCCGAGCCACCTCCTTAGACGTGACTGGGCCAGAGTCCAGAGAGTCAATTAACAGAATGGGCGTCCCCGGAGTGGGGTCCTCGATCGCCCCTGGTAGTGGGCATCTGCTTAATGCGTCCGCATGCCCCAACTCTTTTCCTGGCCGATGCTGCAGTTTGTAGGAGTAGGCGGCTAAAAAGATAGTCCATCGGGTCAATCGGGGCGAAAGTGCCACAGGCGTTGGGCGGTCGCCAGCCAGTAGCCCTAATAGTGGTCTATGGTCTGTCACAATTTCAAAATCTCTACCAAAGACGTACTCGTGAAACTTTTTTACCCCTGACACTATAGCTAGAGCTTCCTTATCCAACTGGCTATAGTTCCTCTCTGTTGAGGACATCGTTCTGGAGTAGAAAGCTATTGGGGCTTCTGTGCCATTTGGAAGCCTGTGGCTGAGCACAGCCCCCACCCCGTAAGGGGAAGCATCGCAAACTAATACCAATGGCATTTTGCTATGATACTGAATCAGTAAGCTATCGCTCGAGAGTAGGTTTTTTACTGCTTCGAAAGCCCTAGCTTCCGACTTTCCCCAAGACCAAACAGTATTCTTTCCCAGTAACTTATGTAGCGGCTCGGCAACGGTTGCCTTGTTTTTTAAAAAGACCGCGTAAAAGACCCAGGAATGCCTGTAGCTCTGTTTTGTTTTTGGGCGCTGGAGCCTTTCTTATTGCCTTGACCTTGCTCTCAGTGGGGTGGATTCCTTCCTTGTCTATTCTGTAACCCAAGAACTCTACGGATTCTACCCCTATTTGGCATTTGTTCACTTTAACCTTTAGACCGGCTGACCGGAAAATGCCCAGAACCTTTCTCAAACGTTCCCCCAATTCTTCTAAAGTTTCGGCTGATACCAATACATCATCGAAATAGGGGACTACCCCCGGGAGCCCTTGCAGAAGTCGCTCCATTAAATTTTGAAATAGACCAGGAGCCACACTCACCCCAAACTGTAACCGGGTACACTTGAAAGCACCTCTGTGAGTCACAATTGTCTGGGCTTCGGCTGTGTTGGCGTCTACGGGCAGTTGTTGATAGGCTTGGGCCAAATCTAATTTGGCAAAAACGTGCCCTTGCCCCAGCGAGTGCAGCAAGTGTTGCACCACGGGGACCGGGTAAGCGCTTTTTTGCAAGGCTTTGTTTAACGTTGCCTTGTAATCAGCGCAGATTCTAACTGACCCATCTGGTTTCACTGGGGTGACGATTGGCGTCTCCCACTTTGCATGATCGACTGGCACCAGTATCCCCTGACTGATGAGCTTGTCTATCTCCCTGTCGATCTTGGGTTTAAGGGCAAAAGGGACCCTCCTTGCCTTTAACCGAATGGGGGCTACCTGGGGGTCTAAATTGAAGGAAATAGGGGTCCCCTTGTACTTGCCCAGGCAGTCCTTGAAGACATCTTCGAACTCGTTCATGAGTGTGTCTTTTAGGTTAAAGTCACTTCTGTAGATGCCAGTCACTCCCATGCCCAATGCACGGAACCAGTCTAGTCCCAACAAACTTGGCAGGGTCCCTTCGACTATCGTGATGGGCAGGGTCTTCTTGTGTGGTCCGTACTCGGCGCGGACGGAGGTGGGCCCTCGAACAGGGATGCGGTTCCCTTGGTAGTCGTGAACTCGTAGCCGCTGTGTTTGCAGTTTGCGTTTGGCGATTCTCGCCAAAGCTTTCGCAAAAGTGTCCCAGGACATGATTGTGATCGCTGACCCTGTGTCCACTTCTAGTCGGCACGGCACTCCTTCGATTTTCGGTTTTGTGAAGATTTTCTTCTCGACGCGGGTTGCTGCACGGCCTATTATCACGGTCGTTCGATTTGAATTCGCGCCCTTTTTGTTTTGACCAATTGCGGGTCGCCTTGCCGATCCTGCGCTCTGATTGGTTGGTTTGAATTTTCGGCGGGAAGGTTGGGGTGCTCGACAGACTTGAGCCAGGTGCCCCTTCTTCTCGCACCGCCGACATGTAGCGTCCTTGAACTTGCATCGTTGACGCTGGTGTTGCCCTCCGCAACTTCCGCATTCATCCCGGTCTTCTTTGCCCCTTCTCGGTGAGGCAAACTCCTTCCTCACCCTCGCCGTCTGATTCGGTCTGGATTTCTTCGTTGTGGACCGGGGTTGATTTCGCGCTCGCCGTTGGCGTGAGTGGCTTTTGTAGGGTTTCCGCCGCTTGGGTGGACATCTCATGAGCTCTGGCTTCGTCCAGAGCGTTTGCCAGCGTTAGATTGCTTTTTGATAGCAGCCGCCTCCGCAAACGAATGTCTCTGACCCCCCGGATGAGTTGCTCTAACAGCTCCTCATCCAAGTCTCGGTACCCACAATCCTTGGAGGCTTTTCTCAGGGCGGCCATGTAATCGCTGATGGATTCGCCCTCTTGCTGTCTGCGCTCTCCAAATTCAAAACGCCTACGTATTTAGACGGTGTTGGCGCGAAATGGTTCTTCAATAGATTTTGCAGAGTTTGCCACGATACCGATTGTACCAGCGTTGGCTCTGCCAGGGCTTCCGCGATGTCGATGACCTCGGGACCGCAGTGGCTCAGGAAATATGCCCTTTTGCGGTTGTCTGGAACTCCTTGCAGTTCGTTTGCCTCGAGGAAGCTCTCGAAACGGGTCATGTACGTTCCCCATTTCTCCCTGGATGGGTCAAACGGTGCGGGCGGAGTGTAGCTGGCCATCTCCGCGTTTCTGCCCTGAGTTTGCTGGGTTCGGTTCTTCCGTGCGTTCAGCTCGTTCCTGGTGCTCTTTAGCCTCGAGATCCCACCTTCGTCGCCAGTGTTAAGTTCGGGAAGTAACGAGGTTGGAGACCAGGGTAGTGACAACAGCTCTTTAATATATGGTGAACCCAGCAACCAGGCTGGGGAAAAACCTCTCCTTATATACAGTTCAACCGGCGGCTTCAACCAATCAGCAACGTGCTTGTTTCCCGCCAAAACATTTAAAGATACATTACACAAAAAATTTAAATGCCAAAACTGGATTGCAAAAAAATAAAAAAATCAAGGTTATGATAATAATCTTATGATAATTACTATTAATAACTACTATTAATCTTTTAATAGTACTATTAATAGTTCCCATCACCAATCTCTTTCCATTTATGACTGTATGACTATAACTTGTTGCTGGCAATCCTTATGATTTATATTGATTTATTGACCATCAATTGTGTTGTAAATGTTGTACCTTGATGAACGTATCTTTTTTTTTTATGTACACTGACAGCATACGCACCAAGACAAATTCCTTGTGTGTCCAATCACACTTGGCCAATAAAAATTCTATTCTATTCTATTCTATAACGGTTGGACAACGTATAGAGTTCAAGCCAGAATTATTTATATTAGGCATTATAACAGATAGATATGATAAAGGAACAATATACCAGTGGTGGGTTTCAAATTTTTTTACTATCGGTTTTGTGGGTGTGGCTTGGTGGACGTGGCATGGCTTGGTAGGCATGGCTTGGTGGGTGTGGCAGGAGAAGGATACTATAAAATCTCCATTCCCTCCCCACTCCAGGGGAAGGATACTGCAAAATCCCCATTTCCTCCCGATCAGCAGGAGGCAGAGAATAGATGGGGGTGGGGCCAGTCAGAATTTTTACTACCAGTTCGCCGAACTACTCAAAATTTCCACTACCGGTTCTCCAGAACTGGTCAGAACCTGCTAAAACCCATCTCTGCAATATACCTAATACTACACATCCTGACCGCAGCAAGAATGGTGTATGCGCAGCAGTGGCAAAGTGACAACACCCCTTCAGAAGAGGAGATAATAAGGAAGATATTAGTCTGCGCAGAAATGGACAGACTAACGTTAAAAATAAAAGACAAAGGAGAGACAGAATATTATGACACATGGAATAGATTCTATCAATGGCTAGAAGCACAAGGTGGAAGTCGGAATACGAAAAAATTAGGCTAGGCAAACCTGGAATGAGATACTATATATGTGTATTAGAATGGATGTGATGGTCAAAAATAATTGTAGCATATATGTTATTTGTCTTCACTTTGGTTTTTATGGCAAGTGAAATGTCAGGACAGTCACACTGTATTCAATATATTTATGTGTAAATAATAAAAATATATTTTAAAAAAAGAGGCCTGCCACAAAATGGCACAAGAACGATATTGTTCAGTGACTTGTTCAGCCAACTTAACATGTACTGTATAAGTTTGCTTGAAGGGCAATCGTCATCAAAAATAATATCAGGGGTCATTGCAGAAACAGTCCTATGTGAACTAGAACAGGGGTCTCCAACCTTGGCAACTTTAAGACTTGTGAACTTCAACTCCCAAAGCTGGCTGAGGAACTCTTGGAGTTGAAGTCCACAAGTCTTAAAGTTGCCAAGGTTGGAGGCCTCTGAACTAGAACATTGTGACTTTCAAAGCTACACACCTCAATTTTGGCACCACTGTGTGGATGACGCATATGTTGTCATCAAAAGAAATGCTCTGGGAGAATTTCATACCCTACTGCAGGGGTGTCAGGATCGATTTCATTGAGGGCCACATCAAGGTTGTGTTTGACCTCAGCAGAGCGGAGGAGGCAGGCCAGGGTGGGCATGGCCAGCTCGTCCTCACTCATGTCGGGGGCTCCTGTGGTGGCCCAAGCACTCTGCCAGCAGCCCTCCCAAGCTCTGTTTTAGCTGGCAAAGGCATCACTGCTGTTTCCAGGGCAGCCCCACAGGACAGATCTAAGCATCCCATGGAGCAGATCTGGCTCATGGGCCTTGAGTTTGACACCCCTGCCCTACTGAATCCATCTTCCTGGACATACTGTTCACAGCGGAGGAAGAAACAGCTAAACAATTGCCGTCTTTAGATGTCCTTATCAACAGATGGAAGCCTAGAAACCATAGTATATCACAAGTCTACCAACACTCACCCATTCGGAGCTTCAACACTAACCATCCATGGGGGAAGTTAGGATTTGAGAAGAAGGGGAGGATTATAATTTGTGTTAGGGAAAATTTAGCGTATGATTGTTTTTTCTTTTGAACTATATCTTGTGTTTGTTCTGGGAAGTCGGGGAGGGGAGGGAGGAGGGTGGTTTTGGAGGGAGGGGAAGGGGATGGAGGGGGAGGGGGGAAAAAGGGGGGTGAAAATTTTTGTAAAAACTTTTTCAATTAAAAAAAAAAACACTAACCATCCACTGTCACATAAAAATAGTTGCATCAGATGAGAACACACTTAGTTCCCAGCAAGCAAAACAACTGGAGAGCAAGTACCTACAGGAACAATTTAGGCAGAATAGGTACTCAGAAGAGTTTATCACAAGATTCCTGCGTAATATGCTGGAGAGAGAAAGGAAGAAAGAAGGTACAAGACTAACTACATGGCACACCCTGCCATATATTACAAAACATTTCAGAAGCAGCAGAACTTTTGTGATCTTCAAGTGGGCATCACCCACTACACAAAGGCTACCATACAAAGACAAATCATGCACTACAAAGATCATTTGTAGGTGAAAGAAACTTTAAATGTAATTTGCTAGATTCCTTGCATGAATTGTCCCTGCAACTACGTGGGATAGACAGGGAGGAAGTTAACCACCAGATTGTGAGAACCTGAGCCAGCAGTTAGACAAGGAAACCTGAATTGATTGGTAGCTTCACATTACAATGAAAAAGGACATGCATTCAATTTCACAGCTACTACTATTGTTGGCCAAGCAGGGACAAAAATAGCTAGAGAAATTATTGAAGCCTGGAAAATGGGCTCCTTGCAAGAAGTGTTAATTTCTCCCAACCCATCAAGTACCTAGGAGCCTAGGTCATTGAGGAAGAAAGAAATAATAATTAATGACTTAATAGCCAGCTATTACCATCCTAATTAACACTAAAAGCCACACACAACCAGGAACTGTATAAGTACAACACGTAGAACAGCAATAACAACCGAAAGAACATTCAATCTCCTTCCACCACCCTTTTTGAGAAATGACAATATTTGTTGCACCAGGTTTGGTTTCTGTACTGAACTTAATTCCAGCAAATGACATCTGAGCCATGCAGCAAGCTTTCCTGAAGAAGCACTGTAAACACAATCTATCCAATCCTTCTTGGCCCAGGGTAGCTCTGTTCCAATATTGTTGTTCCTTGGGACAAAAAAAAAAAAAGCTTCCTAGGCTAAAAAAATGCTTCCTAGGGAATACTTGCTAGTGGCTCATTAACTTCCACAAATGCTTCTTTAAAAAATAAAGGCGTAATAACCAATGATGAAGAACATCATGGTTCAAATCAAGCTCTGCTCATTTCCAATAACGGTTAATTAGACAGCTGGGTTTTCTATTTCCAAAAATGAGAACGCCGTCATTGGTTTATTTCTTCATTCTAGCACAGCGTTCTGAGCACAGCCTAGTATTAAATCTGTACCTGAGGAAAAACAAATTTGCCCATCTGCAGCTTGATTCCACATTCATCCAAGAACTTTCTTCCAGCATTGCAGATAAGGATTGTTCAATATGATTTAACCTTGTTGGTTTCCTGACATCATATTAGAAATATATATTTTCACCTCAGTAGGAGAGAAGCTACCCCAACTACAGCTGTATTCAGGTTGATGCCTTTGAAATCCAGATCTGAGTCATAATTGTGCCTGAATTGTTCCATAACATTCAGGATCCTAACTCAAAGGGAAGCTAGTTATACCCAGATGGCTTCTCCGGTACAAATGTTTGTGTTAAAAGCACGAATGTCCCAAAGGTGCTTTTCAAAAGGCAACTGGACTTTTTTTATTTTTTCCTTGAAGATGTTTCGCTTTTCATCCTACAAGCTTCTTGGATGAGAAGCAAAACATCTTCAAGGAAAAACAACAACAAGAAAATCCAATTGTCTTTTGAAAGGCACCTTTGAGACAACCATCAGCTCAATGACCAAGAATCTCCATCGACATAAAAACACGAATGTTTGCAGGAAAATTGGCATCTCTGCAGCAACGTTGGAAGTAAATAAGGATCAGTTACAACACTCCCATCATGAGCATCCCACATTTCTGATGTCTAAATAGAACTATTATTGGTGTGACCACATTTATTTTTGCCAAGACTGTTGTGGTCCACCAGCAGACTGCGGAGCTGGCAACTGAGTCGGACAGTGATGAGGCTGAAGTGAGGCCAAGGCCATCGGGGAGTGAGGTGCGGACTCCAGAGAACTCCAGAGACTGATAGTAGTGAGGCAGAGGAACAGGAGGAGCCTATTCCTAATGCACACATGAGAAGAGTTGCCAGAAGACAAGAGCAGCTCAAGCAAAAAGGGCAACTCAGGAGTAGGGCCAAGAGATGATTGGCCCCTCCCATAAAGGCTTAAAACAGACCAGCAATGATGTTTGGGCTTTGCCGGAAAACAACATTGGTAGCTTCGTCTTCTGCTTCATCTATGTCTTGCATTTATTTTTGTGACTTCTGAACGTTTGCCAAGAAAGAACTTTGGCAGTTTGCCTAATTGGCCCAAGGTTTGCGATAGGACTTAGGAATTTGTGTTGGGAGGAATTTGTTTTAATTTAGTTGAACTACTCTGGGAATGAAGTAATTCTCAGCTGTTCGAATAAAGTTTGTTTCTTCACAGACTGAGTTTCCTACTACCTATTTGGGCCTGGGTCACAACAAAGACATGATAGTCATCTTTTGTTTGTTTATTCTTTTCCACCAGTATTTTTTAATGGCTGTGAGAAAATTTATTGTAGCGATAGGCTTCAATTATGAAATATTTTGCATGACTCTGGACCTGAAGATTGGTGGCTGACTGCAATAAAAAAGCAGGATAAAATGGAAGAAAGGATACCTGTGTGAAGAAAAGGAATGCATAGCAAATGGTTCAATGGTGAACAGAAGTAATACGAGGAGACACAAAATCTTTTTGGTTGCTATGATATTTGTGTATAAATGTATAAGAGATGCTTGTGGTGATATTTGAGACCTATTGACTGGGGATATGACTGTTCCTGTGCTTTCGGATACAAATGATGTTATGTTGTTATCTGCTAATTGAACTGATATGCGGCAAATATTGGCCTGTAAAAGGAATGGGATCTGCAAATCAATACCTCAAAGACCAGGGAACATATATTTGACAGGGAAACAAGTTACATATAAACAGCAAAGCAGTGCAGCCAGTAAAATGTTTTTTGTATCTTTGTTGAACGGATAGTAAAAATGGATAAAGATTTTTCAAAATGCAAATGAACAATCATGGGAAGTGTTGTTTTGTTGCAAGGCAAAAGAAGCAAAAATGGCTGTGTATAGGAAACACACTTCTACCTGCTTTGTTAATGGATGAGAGTTGGATATCTCACAAAAAACCAACTTTTAAGTAAGTTCAGCTTGGTGGGATTGCATTATAAGAGATTTCATTAATCATGAATGTCTGTTAAGTCTGAATGCACAGTATATCATCCACTCCTGTTGCACCATTCAGTTCTAACTATCTAAAAATCAGACCTAACTTAGAAAAAAATTGTACTAACCCACCCTACAGATAGTCCTCGACTTACAACTCCAATGGAGCCCAAACTTTCTGTTGCTAAGTGAGATAGTTATTAAGTGAATTTTGCCCCATTTTATGACCTTTCTTGCCACAGTTGTTAAGTCAATCACTGCAGTTGTTAAGTTAGTAACATGGTTGCTAAGTGAATCTGGCTTCTCCATTGACTTTGCTTTCCCAATTGATGGGAAACTGCCACCGTCATAAATATGAACCAGTTTGCCGAGTATCTGAATTTTGATCATTTGGCCATGGGGATGCTGCAAACAGTCATAACTGTGAAAAATATCATAAGTCACATTTTCCAGTGCTGTTGTAACTTCAAAGGTCATTAAATGAATCATAATTCGAGGACTGCTTGTAATAGAAGCAAAGAGAGATACTGTAAAAATGGCACAGAAGCAGCCATCAAATAAAAACAGACTCCCTGGGAAATATAAAAGTGTGCCTATTTTTTTCTGTATTACTTCTTCAGAAATTTGCTATATACCAGATGCAGAAAACTACTCTAATTTTTACCTTACTTTTCAGTTGTCTTTAAGACAACAAGATAAAAGCCCAGTCAAGAAAGAGAAGAGCAAGAACCTTAGCAGTGGGAAGAAAAGCATCTACTGTATTACAGCAAATATATGACCTTAGTCTCTGTAGAGATAATCATACAGAAAAATAGTCATTGCTCTTCCCTAATCTGTTAATGGTGTTGTTGGAAGCAAGAAGTACGAAATAGCAATAGCAATAGCAATAGCACTTAGACTTATATACCACTTTACAGTGCTTTACAGCCAGAGGTGGTATTCAGCCGGTTTCGACTAGTTCGGGCGAACCAGTAATGGAAATTGCGGGTGGGCCTCTCCCCCCCAGCCCTATGCCGTCCTATTTAGGCATGTTTTTGAGGCTGGGCACATGCTGTTCTGTTTCCCTCCCCGCAATACTCCCAGCAAAGAGTCAGTCAGAGGCCTTCTTTTCTCCTTTTATTTACATAGATATATGTCCTGGCCACGTCTACCCACGGGCCTGCCAAGTTTCTGGAGATAACGAGGAAATTATAGATAAGGCCAGAATTACTCACGAATATATTCTTCCCTCCATTGAGACAGTTAGCCTGCGCCAATTCATTGCTTTGTCCAAGACAAAAAACCAGGAAGTCCCGCCTCCTATTTATAGTCTCTGCAGATGTCACTGCATGACAATTATGACTTGGCTTTCCCCCAACACTCCTTCTGCTGCGCACGCCGATCACGTCTGCGCAGTCTTGCATCACTCCAAAACTGTTCTTGGGGCGTTGCCAAATCAGAAGAAGGCTCCAGGGAATCAGGTCTTGCCGGCCCCTCCTCCTCCCTTTGAGTGGGTGCCAGGGAGGGAAAGGGCTCAAGAGAAACAGGGCTTGCCAGGTCTTCTCCCTCACTTTCTGAATCATCCGAGTCCAGGAGTCCGGGTCCAGGAACCTGGGTCACAACACATGCATGGAAGATGTGCACATGAGCAAAGCACATCTGCAGAAGGCCGGGCGCATGCGGGGAAGGCGCATGCATACACAAAATGAATGTGCATGTGCGGGGCGAACCATTGGTAACAAAATGTGAAACCCACCACTGTTTACATCCCTTTTTAAGCGGTTTACAGAGTCAGCCTATTGCCCCCAACAATCTGGGTCCTCATTTTACCCATCTAGGGAGGATGGAAGGCTGAGTCAACCTTGAGCCTGCTGAGATTTGAACTGCCGGACCTCAGCTAGCAGTCAGCTGAGGTAGCCTGCAGTGCTGCACTCTAACCACTGCGCCACCACAACAATATTAATGTTTCTTTCTTAGTTAATGCTTAGTTATTAATTGCATAGTTCTGGAACTGAAATGCCAGCAGTCTACTTTGGGGAATGAAAAATCTTAATACTCTCCTCAGCAGAAAAACTCCGTTGAGGCATGAGGCTGACATGAAAAAGCACTCCGACTGGGCCCCTTTTTGTCAGAAAATAATTCAGCAGTTTTAAACATTCAGATTTTTTTTTCTGCAGATAAAAATAAGCAAACATTACATGTGCTGGAATATAGCAACCCTGGTACTTATTGCTTAGTGGATTTCTCAGATAAGCTGCTCAGTGAAGGAGCATTGGAGATTAATATTTTGTAATAAATGGCTTTATTTACAAATGCAACCTATACTTATTTTTTTACATATCTGTGTCAGAGGTGGGTTTCAGCAGGTTCTGACCAGTTCTGGAGAACCGGTAGTGGAAATTTTGAGTAGTTCGGAGAACTGGTAGTAAAAATTCTGACTGGCCTCGCCTCCATTTATACTCTGCCTCCCGAGTCCCAGCTGATCAGGAGGAAATGGGGATTTTGCAGTAACCTTCCTCTGGATTGGGGTGGGAATGGACATTTTACAGTATCCTTCCCCTGCCACGCCCACCAAGCCACGCCCACCAAGCCACACCCACAAAACCGGTAGTAAACTTTTTTGAAACCCACCACTGATCTATGTCATCTATTTTCTTTCTCCAGTCAACTTTTTTTTTCTTTGTCCTATTATGATGTCATCTTTTTCTTCTTGTCCTCATGATGTCTGTAAAGTTTGCCTTTGTTTGCCTCCAATTTTTTTAAAAATAAAACTCTCAATTTCTTTACATTTTTCTTTCTTTCTTATGCAGGGAGTCAGCAAACACCCACCCACCCCAGAAGAATGAGAAATGAAAAAAACTTAAGGGAGGCAGAAACCTAGCACCAACCTCCCTTCCCCTGAGCAGAAACTGAGGAGGCAGCTTTTAGAAATGCAGATTTGGTAATCCATTCAAGACAGGATATTTTGAAACAAAGGCAGAATGGTAGGGTTAGAAAGCAACCTCACTCAAGATCCAAAAGCAGGACGAAAGTCATTACGCCACAATAGGAATTGTCCAACACCCTTTCAGAAGACAAGCCCCTTCATTGCACCATCCCAGAGCAGTCCAAACTTCACCTGAGCGCTCAGATAAGCAACAAACAAAAGGTTGACAAATTAGCCCAGGCAAGCACCTAGGATTTGCATTCCCTCTTTTGCCTATAGAGCCAATTATGATCCTTACTTAACCCCTACATGGCCCTATAAGAATCTGATAATAGCCAATAGAAAATTAAAGGACATGTTCTTGCACAGGAACAGGAAGCTCAAATACAAAGCCCAAAGCAGATATAAAATCCCACCCACCCTCAATTCCATTTTGTCAGCTGGCCAGAATCACATGTGGTTCTGCTTCATCAATAAACCATCTTTCCAATCAGCCTCCATGTTTCCAGTGTCTTTCTCCCAGCTTAGAACTGAACCAGATGGAAATTTCTTCTGACAAGTTGTTTAGCAGAGTGATGGCATGTGGGGAGTGGGGGGAATGTCCTTGTGTCTAGTTTCTCTGGTGTGCAATGCCCTATAACATTGTTTTGAGGGTAGGAGTTGAAACAATTTATGCCCAGGATGTGAGGGGACTGTAGATATTTTCACAGTCCTCTTTTTGACTCGTGCAGTATACAGATCCTCAATGGAAGGCAGGTTGGTAGCCATTGTTTTTTCTGCAGTTCTAATTATTCCTTGAAGTCTGTGTTGGTCTTGTTTGGTTACAGAGTCAAACCAGACAGTTATAGAGATGCAGATGACAGAGTCAATACTTCCTCTATAGAACTGTATCAGCAGCTCCTTGGGCAGTTTAAGTTTTCTGAGTTGGCACAGAAAGAACATGCTTTTTTGATGACGTTTTTAATGTTAGGTGTCCATTTTAAGTCATGAGATATGATAGAACCTAGAAACTTGAAGGTCTCTACTGTTGATACTGTGTTGTCTAGTATTGTAAGAAGTGGTAATATAAGAGGGTTAATAATAAACCTAAAGCATTCTTTAGGTTTATTACAATCTTACTCTTTTGGGGGATAGATATACCATAGAAAGCTTTTAAAACAAACAAACGAACAAGTGTTTGTTCCTTTACAAATTGTTATAAAATATTCCTTAGAGTTATTAAGTCCTTACAAAAAAAAAAGGATCATTTATCACCATCCTGGGATCTCAATGAATTGATGGGCTTATTTTTCCTGATTCTTTAAAACTTCAGTTCAGTTATAATATTCTATTCTATTCTATTCTATTCTAATCAAAGGTTTGATGGACAGAAGGTCCCCTAGATGGATGCAATAAAGAATTTTCTGCAAAAGACAGACTTACATTGTACCTTTATTTATATTTGGAAATCAGATAAGCAAACAAATACAGATTTAACAAAATAATGAAATAAAGAAAAGAGTACAGGTTCGTTAGGAAAACCAGTGAAGGAAAAATATTCAAAGTATACTTATTTATTTATCCAATATGTACAGGGGCCCATGTCAAACAAGTGACAATGGGTGGCAAGCAACCATAAAATCAATTATACAATTAAAAACAGAATATGACAAACAAAATAAATACATAAACATATACATATAGATACATAAACATAAACATAAACATTCTGTCTATGAGACATTTATATGCCACCCATTTAAGGAAACTATCCTGAGAAGATGTTGATCCAGATGGATGATGGTCCAAGCAAAGAGGTCAGTTACAGGCATGGCATGGAATTCAGTCCAAGCTTCTACACAGCCTAAGAAGAGCCAAATCACAGGGCAGAAAGCAGAATCAAGCATATGCTTGATAGAAGAAAGACTACATTTGCAGAAACTGAACCATCTCTTAGTCCAACCTTCCACACTACCAACCTGCTGAAGCATATTAAAAACGATTATGGTTGGCGTCTGCTCCACAACATATTCAGCCCCAGTGCCATCTTCCAAACTCCAAGGGGAACTTCAGCAGTAGGGAGTTCTGCCCTTCCAGTGATCTAGAAACACAGATACCAACAGTTGTCATCAGTTGTTATACAGTCAGAAGTTATAACAGATCAAATTCAACTATTATATATAACTCATACAATTTATAGAAGGAAGAAACAAAGGGCCATTTCCTGCGATGGAGTAGAACTTCATCCATCCTTGAATATAGGTGGATCAATGGTGGAGGGTGGAGGTCACAACTCCTCTACTTCTAGGTTACCTGCATGGAAAAAAAGGTGAGAAAAATTGAAAGAAAGAGATATTGAAATTTGATCTGTTTGCTACACAGGTGGAAAACATATATAGGTTTTCCATCTATGGGAGTGGGTCCTCAACTTATGACAACAAGGGAGCTCAAATTCTGCATTACCAATCATTACAGTTTTAAATCAAGTCGCCACATGTCCAAATTCGATTTTACAATCGTTTTTACAACAGTTGTTAAATTAATCACATGGTGGTAAGTCCAAAAGCAGATTATCCAGTGGCTGGTTCATCCCCCTCCCCCCACCTTTTTTTTGCCTTAAAACAATGAACATATCTCAAACTGCAATCATGTAACCATAGGATTGTAAATTTGAGCTTCTTGCCAACTCCCCGAAATGTGATGACATTAGTGAACGGTTGGTGTGACTGTCGTAAGTAAGAGGACAAGCCATAAGTAACCCTCCTCCCTCCCCTTAGTGTTCTCAATAAAATTACCTTCATTGATGTTTTCATAGGTCATTCCAGCCTGCCAGATTTCTCTGGGAACATCAGGGAAAGCTTGCTGGACTTCATCAAGCTGTAAGATAAAGAAATGGCTCACCCTGTTGCCAAGGTTCTTGGAGAGTAATTCTCCTTCCCTTGGACCATCACTCACATATTACTAGCACGCCATCGTTCCCAGAATTTCCACAAGTGGAATGAGAGGAAAAAGACACACACACCTTGCACTCTCTCTGGCTCCATGAGGGAGGTTATTTGAGGGTGGGGTCCCAAGAGCTGCGGGGGACTCAAAGGCTACAATTCATGTTAATTTAGTTTTGCTACTTACATCGATCCTGGGATGATGGTTCCCACAATAGAGGAGCTGGTTGAGCACTGGCAAGAAGAGTCTCCCATCTGGGTCCAAATGCTGTGAAATCAAAAGAAAAGATATGTTTTCTCATTTCTGAGAATCAAGAATGTCGCTGCCAAAACACACATGAGCAATTTATGATGGTGTTCCTTTGAGCTGCCATGGGATTTCTGGACCCTTACCTTCAGAATGAAAACGAACCGCTGTGTGGTGGGAGACTGCCGGAGAAGGCTCCTCAGTGTCAGGCCAAAGGCTTCCTCCAACAACTTCTTCTCCAACAACTTCTTTCCTGAAAGGAAAGATAAGAGATGGTGCTATTTCTTTTGGAGAACATTTTCCCATCCAGGCAACACCAGAAAGGAAATCCCAGAAATGTTGGTTAAAGTGGTACCTCAAAAACATTGTCCTCTGTCTTTAGGATAGCCGTCCAATAAAAAATGGAAAGGTCCATCAGCATGGATTCTATCGGTTCGTCCATTTCTGGTGTGATCTTGCTGTAGGATTAGAAGAAGGAAGAGACATCAGTGCCCATATTAGTGAGCAAGCCTAAATTTTATTTTCCTCATAAACTGGCTCAGCTGAATGGCCTTCCCCTTCTTACTGGCTGAGTACCCCAAACAGACTTTCCTCACCCACTATAAAAGAAACAAAAGATTGACCTGAGATCGTATGTTTCTAACAAGGCAGCTAATCCTGTCACGAAGCTGTGCTCCTGCAACAGAGCCTGCCAGGAAATAAAAGAGGAGAGAATCAGGAAATTCAAGCTCAACCAAGTTGCACTGAGGACCTGGATTAGGCGATGCAAGAGTCTGGCTGTCAGCCAGGGCAGCTGACTCTCCCAGAGTTCCCAGTGCTCTTCCTTTTACAAGGAAAGCTTGAAACCCTTCTGAGACTCTGTCCATCCTAAGGAATCCTTTGCCCCACACTGAGATTGGGCAAAAAAGGCTGGGATTGAAACCTGGAGGCAAAGCCCAGCAAAAGAAACCTTTCCAAGGGGTACCTACTATTTGCGGTGTCTCTGTCCTCTGCTCAGATACCACTTGCCGCAAGTATTATTTCATCTCTTGGTCTCTTCTTATACAGGCAGGCTCTGATTGTGCTACTTGGGGAAGGTCCTGCCTCTCGAAGAGGATCTTCTCTTTCCCTCGGCTGTCCTTTGTAGGGAAATCTGGGAAAGGAGACACAGAGGGTGGAATCATAGCAAAGTTTTAGATCTCCTCCAGATGAAGAAAAGACACTAAAATCAGCCCTTTGCAGCATCCTTCCCTCAGAGACCCAATTCAAAGGCTTTTGTGGCTGTGTCTATTTTAGGGGAAAGACCAATTGCATTCTCTACATCCTCCCTCCCCAATTCCCAGTATATAGATAGGTTCCACTGAGCAAATGTGAAGTTTCCCAGAAGAGTCTCATGGAAGCATAACAACTTGTGGAAAGTTAATATGAATTCAGAAGCTTCAAGAGGAGGGGTGCTTAGAGCTTCATGAGGAGGGGTGCTTAGAGGGTCAGGAGCAACTTGGTTCTGCCCAGCCTTTAAGTGCAAGAGGCAGAATTGGCTTCTCTAGATGCCTACGTAGAGGAGTCCACTCCTAAAGGAGCTCCTTCAGGGGTGAAATGCGGTTTGGACCGGATCGGGCCATCCGGTAGCAATGGGGGCAGTAGTTCGGAGAACTGGTAGCAAAAATCCCTGCCCCCACACCCATGCCCACCCAAACTCCTGGTCCCCACTTGCCTACTTGGCAGCTTGCTGCTTCTTTCCGGCTGGCTCGCTCGCTTTTCCAGCCTTGCTTCAGCTGCTGCAATCAATTGCATCAGCTAGCAACTCAATCTGCCTGCCTGCAATCCATCTCATTGGTGAGCAATTCAATCTGCCTGCCTTTTCCCTTGAATTAGGTAAGTATGGAGCGGGGGGAGCTTTGAAAAAATAGTTAATTGGGGTTTTTTTAGGAGTTTTATTTTTTTTAGACATAGCAATTTAAAGTTAAGAAAGTTTTAAAGTTAAGGAAGTTTTAAATTTAGCTGCTTTTATCTAAAAATATAAATAAAATAAAATAAAATAAAATATTTGTGCAGCTTTCTAAGATTTGGTGTATTTCTGTAGTGTTTCACTCTAACTACACAAACACACAAAATCTCACAAAGCTGTATGTGGCATTTTGTGTGTGTGTGTGAGTGTGTGTTAGTTGTGTTGTGTTGTGTTGTGTGTGTGTAAAATGTGTAAGTTGCTTTTTGAGCTTTTTGTGGCTGTGTGAGGTTCCTGCTTGTTGCAGGGGCCATTTTGGGTGAAGTGCAGCTGCTTTTACATTTTGTGTGAGTCGGTTGTGTTGTGTGTATGTAAAGTGTGAAAGTTGGTTTTTGAGCTTTTTGCGGCTGTGTAAGGGTAAAGTGCAGCTGCTTTTACATTTCGGTGAAGTGCAGCTGCTTTTACATTGTGTGTTAGTCAGTTGTGTTGTGTTGTGTTGTGTTGTGTTCTGTGTGTGTAAAGTGTGAAAGTTGGTTTTTGAGCTTTTTGTGGCTGTGTGAGGTTCCTGCTTGTTGCAGGGGCCCTTTTGGGTGAAGTGCAGCTGCTTTTACATCGTGTGTGAGTCAGTTATGTTGTGTTGTGTTGTGTGTGTGTAAAGTGTGAAAGTTGGTTTTTGAGCTTTTTGTGGCTGTGTGAGGTTCCTGCTTGTTGCAGGGGCCCTTTTGGGTGAAGTGCAGCTGCTTTTACATCGTGTGTGAGTCAGTTATGTTGTGTTGTGTTGTGTGTGTGTAAAGTGTGAAAGTTGGTTTTTGAGCTTTTTGTGGCTGTGTGAGGTTCCTGCTTGTTGCAGGGGCCTTTTTGGGTGAAGTGCAGCTGCTTTTACATCATGTGTGAGTCAGTTATGTTGTGTTGTGTTGTGTTGTGTGTGCGTAAAGTATGAAAGTTGGTTTTTGAGCTTTTTGTGGCTGTGTGAGGTTCCTGCTTGTTGCAGGGGCCATTTTGGGTGAAGTGCAGCTGCTTTTACTTTGTGTGTGAGTCAGTTGTGCTGTGTTGTGTCGTGTGTGTGTAAAGTGTGAAAGTTGGGTTTTGGTACCTCTTTATTGTTTTGTGTACTTTTATTATTTTTATTATTTAGTGTTATTGGCCACGCCCACCCGGTTAACTGACCACCAAGCCACGCCCACCAATTAAGCCCCGCCCACAGAACCGGTAGGGAGAATTTTTAAATTTCACCCCTGGGCTCCTTCCCTTCCCCCCCTCCATCCCCTTCAACCCAAAGTGTCTACTCACCATGCTGCTCCACTTTGTAGAACTCAATTTCGATGGTCATTTTTTTCTTTTCTTTTTTGTGTGTGAGAAAGTCTTGTCGTTTCCTCCAAGGTGGAGGTTGAAGGAGTTGCAGGGCTGCCATTCCTTCTCTTTCTCCTCCAGCAGCATCGGGAGATTTCCCTGCATCGTTCCAGTAATCTCAGGAATCTAAGAAAAGGAAGGGAATGGAGTGAAAGCCCTTTTCCAGACTCCACCTGCTCTACCTGCTCTGTGTCTGGGACAGAGAGAGAAGCTCCTTCTGGGTCAACCTCTGTGAAGGAGCCCAGTCCTGAGGGCCTCCCTTCCCCACCTTCCCCCTCTCCGTTTCCCCATCCCAGGGCAAAGGCTCCTAGACAGACCTTCCACCTCCCAAGCAAGGAGAGAAACGAAGGAGAAGCTCTTTAGAGCAGCCCTTCTGAAGACCTACTTACGTCTTCCTCAACATCTTGGCTCTGCTCGGTGACAGCTGGCAGTTGGTGACCTTTGACCCTGGATGGATGACGTCATACAACCAATAGAATTCCCAGAGAATTCCCTTTGGGATCTACCGCAGGTGATCTGCATACACTGTTGGCAGCCAAAGATCTCTAGGAACCTACTAACAAATCTCTCAAGCTGCCTCTTTCTCACCTTTTGGTACAGAAGCCAAAGCTCTTTGTATGTAGCCTGCCTTTCTCTAGAGCAGTGATACAGTTTTAATGAATAGTTTGACAGTGTTGTGGGAATTAACAACTACCCCTTCAGAAGAATGAAATATTTGGGAAATATTAAAAAGGCAGAATATTATATTTCCCTAAATGAGAAATGGAGAAACATGTTTATTAGAGGCAAGAAGCAGCCCCCCTCCAAGTCTTTCTTAATAGCCCCCAGCAGATGCCAGTACTTAAGAGATTATTGAAAGAAGAACCCAACTATTTAGATGCCTCTATTCATAAGCAAAGCAAATACTGCAGCAATCCGAGACAGGATATTTTCAAAACTGCTTGCAGCAAAATTTGACAGCTAACAAAGGCAGAATGACAGGATTAGAAGCAGCCCCTCACCCACGATCCAACACAGGACGAAAGTCATTAGGCACAATAGGAATTGCCCAACACCCTTTCAGAAGACAAGCCCCTTCATTGTGCCATCTCAGAGCAGTTCAAACTTCACCTGGGAGCTCAGATAAACAATAAACCAAATTATCTCAGACAAGCACCTAGGATTTGCATTTCCTCTTTTGCCTATGGAGCCAGCTATGACTCCATAGGAATCTGACAACAGCCAATAGAATACATGTTCTTGCACAGGAACAGGAAGGTCAAATACAAAGCCCAAAGAAGGTATAACCGCCCCCAACCTCAAATCCATTTTGTCAGCTGCCAGAATCACATGTGCTTGGTGGTTCTGCTTCACCAAGAAATGGACTTTCTTTCCACTCAACCTCCGGCCTCCATTTTCTTTCCAGTGCCTTTCTCCTGGCTTGGAACTGAACCAGGTGGATATTTCTTCCCACACTTAGATATAATGCTATGTTCCCTTCTTGCTCTTCTTGGACTTCAGCGCTAGACAATTTTTCTCCGTCTCTGTTGCCATTTGTTCTTTGACCATTTTTAGGCTGCTTTCAGTGAATCAGCAGACAGCTGCTTTTCTTTTCTTTTCTTTTTTGCATTTTGTAAAAAAAACCAAAAATGTAAATTTTTGAAGAATTTTGTGAGATGGGCTAAAGAAAGAATGAAAAGAAATCAAGTTCTGCAACATAATGGGCTAAAGATTAAGAACGTTAGAAGTAAAAGGAAATTGTTTCAAAAGCCATCCCATAAGTCAGGGGTCTCCAACCTTAGTAACTTTAAGGCTTGTGGACTTCAACTCCCAGAGTTCCTCAGCCAGCAAACTGGCTGAGGATCCTGGGAGTTGAAGTCCACAAGCCTTAAAGTTACTAAGGTTGGAGACCCCTGCCATAAGTCATATGTTGGTGGCGCAATAAATACAGGCACCATGTACATATGACTGGTTCTCAGATTGCAGAACTCAAAATGAATATACCAGGGATGGTATTCACTTACCTTTGCTACCGGTTCGCAAATGTGATGCACACAGAGCATCAAAAACGGAATGTGATGACGTCCGGGAGGGCGGGCGGAGCCTCCCCCTGCCGCCACTGCTACCAGTTCACCCGAACTGGATAGAACCGGCTGAATACCACCACTGGAATATACCTACTGGTTCAAAATCTTATGGGATTTGGTTTTTTTTACCAAAACTGCTATGATCTACAAGATTTTGGCAGGTTTTTTTTTAAAAAAATAGGGACCGCCTTGACCAGGGACTATCTATGGTAATATTGTCGATTTATTTCTATTTATTCACCCTGTTTGTTATTTTGTGGAGTATAATGTCCCCAGACTACCAACTGGGAACTATGGCTTTATAGCTGAGAAGCAGATGTTGAACATACGAGATAAAAGATTTAAACTTCTGTAGACTCAAATATTATCCTATTTCAGACACATTATGCATAGGAGCTGGGGCAAGGAGCTAGGGCAAGCTGCACAATGTGTCTGAAATAGGATAATATTTGAGTTTACAGAAGTTTAAATCTGTCATCTTGTACTTTCGACATCTGCTTCTCAGCTATAAAACCATGGTTCCCAATTGGTAGTCTGGGGACACTGTAGTCCACAAAATAATAAATGGAGTGAATAAATGTTTTTTTTCTTTCCAAAAGTCTATAAAAATATACTGTAAGTGATATATTCCCAAAAGCTACATTTCAGATTTGGGGGTGGGGAGATACGCAGCTTTGATTGAAGATACGCAGCTCTAAAACCTTGACTGGTATATTTAGGATTCTATAAGCAAAACAGATCCACAAATCTGAGAGTTTTTGAAAAACTTCTGCAATAATAAGACACTCAATAGTAAGGAAGAGATTAAGTTACAAATAGGTCCCCATCTAATTTGGTTAACACTGCTCCAGTGAGGTTCAGCATCATTAAGCTATGCAGTATTTTGCTATGGCAAAATCTGTTCTGTGAATACAAGATTGGGGGTTTTTCAGCCCTGAATTGCTGTATGAGAAATGATTTCTCACATACCCCTCTCTCTTTCTGTCCTTAAACTCAGCACCATAGAATCATAAGCTAGAATGGATTTCGGAGGTTGTCCACTAACCTCCAGCAGCAGAGCACCC
This sequence comes from Ahaetulla prasina, assembly GCF_028640845.1. Classification (NCBI taxonomy): domain Eukaryota; kingdom Metazoa; phylum Chordata; class Lepidosauria; order Squamata; family Colubridae; genus Ahaetulla; species Ahaetulla prasina. The sequence goes on along the minus strand of NC_080545.1, from coordinate 17,591,632 downwards.
AAAACTCTGGGAAGCAAGCTATTCCATTGATTAATTGTTCTCGTTGTCAGGAAATTTCTCCTCACTTCTAGGTAGGATCACCCTTTAACAAGCTTCCACCCATTACTTTTTGTCCTGCCTTCTGATGTCTTGGACAATAAGTCAATCCCCTCCACTCAGAGTCACCTGAACTACAAGATTGGCTACAAGTAAATATGATAAATAAGTACATACATACATACATACATACATACATACATACATACATACATACATACACTAGAAGACAGTCATCATGTCTCCTTTAATCATTTTCTTCAATAGGCCAGATATTCCTAGCTCAATCAACAGTTCATCCTACGATTTAACCTCCACAATCTTTATTATTGTTGCTGCTCTTCTTTGCACATATTCTAGGATCTCAACATGGGTTTCTGTATTGTGGTGACCAGAACTGAGTGTAGTATTCCAAGTGTGGCCTCCAAGTGCCGTATAAAGTGGTATTATCACTTCTCATTATCTTGATGCTATCCTTGTGCTGATGCAACCTAGGACTTCATTGGCTTTTTTGACATCTGCAGCACACTGCTTGCTCAGACACAACTAGTGGTCCACTAGGATACCTAGATCCTCTCACAGTTACTACTGATGAGCCAGTACTGTCTATCCTGTTCCTATGCATCATCTAATACCATACATTATTAATACATTATTATATATATTATATATAATATATACTATAATTACATTATAATATAATATATAATGTAAGTATAATATATTATATATATTTTAATATATCATATACATCTATTATATTGAAGGGACATAATAATAATAATAGAATAGGTAGAATTAGTGGGACATAATAGCAGAGTCAGTAGAATTAGTTTGACTTGTTGTTTTGCTTCTGTAAGAATTGCTTTGTTAAGAATTGGAATTGCCTCTGCCATTTGCTTCTACCAGTGATCTAACTTCTGTTATCTTGTTTTTTTGTATAACTCTGTGCCTGGCGGATATCTCAAGAAGCGGGGTATATCATGGTTTGGTAAGGTTACATCGGGCAAATACCTGTGTTGCTAAGCACCTAGCCCCTCTGTTGCTAAGCACTTAGCCCCCCCCCCCAGGTTCCTTGCTGCATGGCCAGTGCAGAGCTACAAGGAAGGCATGGGCCAGGGGCCCAGAATTGGATACTAAGCTGATGTCTGAAGGTATAAAAGGACGCCATATTTTCCCCAAGGTGTAAGGCTATTCCTTACATGCATTGTGCCTATATGTTCTGGATATAGTTTCACCCAGTATCTTGTTTTGGCCAATGTAAAAGCACAGGCCAAACCTTTCCTGAAGCCCTTCCTCTTCTGACCACCCTTCCTTCCCTGGAAGTTTTCTGCCTTCCCTGGAAGCCTTTTGGGAAACCTCTCAATTCTTTGCCAGAAATCTTAAATTCGCATTGGCATATTTAAGAGACTGCAATTTGCCTGAGGTTTTGATAAACCATAACTAAACCAAAGAGACTTATATAAAGCTACAAAGACAGGCCTGATTTCAGTGGGTTTTCTTCAGCCAGAGGAGACCTAAACATTTGCTGAGCTCACAGCCCTGTCTCTCCTCTTCCAGATTTTTCCCAGGAAAGTCCTCTTCATAAAAACAAAACCTCAGCGAGCACCTAAGGCCCCAATGTGAGGCTGCCTATCTCAGGTCTGACCAGCGGACCAGCCAAAAGCTTTGGCAAGAGGTCCACGAGAGGAATACAGAGGCAGCTTCAAAAGTAGACCTTCCTTGGGCATAGAGGTTGCTATGGCTGGGTTTGGACCCCATGTTTGAACCCCAGTCCATTTTGCCCAAACTCAACGTGGTGCAAATTGATTCCTCAGGATGGAGAGTCTCAGAAGGTTTTCAAAAGGAGACCATTAGGGGCTTATTCAGGGCAAGAAGCGTTACAGTCCCCCTGACTTACAACCTGGATTTTTGTTAGAATGGAGGTAGTTCTCGACTTACAACGCTTCATTTAGTGACCGTTCAAAGGTACAACAGCACCGTAAAAAAGTGACTCATGGCCATTTTTCACACTTAGAGCCGTTGCAGCATCCCTATGGTCACGTGACCAGAATTCAGAGGCTTGACAACCGACTCATATTTATGACGGTTGTAGTGTCCTGGGTTTGTGGATCGCCTTTTGTGACCTTCTGACAAGCAATGTCAATGGCTCACTCAGCAAAATTAATTCAGTTGTGAATTTGTTCCTAAATTAACAACTGAAGTGATTCACTTAGCAAATGTGGCAAGAAAGGTCGTAAAATGGGACAAAGTTCACTTAACAAATGTCTCACTTAAACAACAGAAATGTAGGGCTCAATTGTGGTCGTAAGTCAAGGCCTACTTGTACAGTTTTCTTGCATTTTTTGCAGCAACTACAGCAGTAGCCGACCAGTAGAAGGCAGTGTTCGTAAGTCTGCATCTATGGTTATACTCTATGTCCTTTTGTTCTGAGGAAAAGTTTCCTCCCACAGTTACTAACATTTAAGCGGCAAGGCCCATGGTTGCTATACACTGTATTTGATCTGTAGGGCTATATATAAACAGAATTTCTTACACAATTTTGCTTTGCAGCAAGGCCACAGCATCATTCAGGGCCTGCATTCCATCTGTTTCAGATGAAGCCGAGTGGGGAACTGAAAGTCCCAGTTCCCTGGAATAAGAGCCTCTAAAGAGCCTTGCTGTCGTGGTAAGTAAGTGGGAGAGAATAGAATAGAATAGAATAGAATAGAATAGAATAGAATAGAATAGAATAGAATAGAATAGAATAGAATTCTTTATTGGACAAGTGTGATTGGACACACAAGGAATTTATCTTTGGTGTATATGCTCTCAATGTACATAAGGAGAATAAAATACTTTTTAAAAATTTATTTACATTTATACCCCGCCCTTCTCCGAAGACTCAGGGCGGCTTACACTATGTTAAGCAATAGTCTTCATCCTATTTGTATATTATATACAAAGTCAACTTACTGCCCCCAACAATCTGGGTCCTCATTTTACCTACCTTATAAAGGATGGAAGGCTGAGTCAACCTTGGCCCTGGTGGGACTTGAACCTGCAATAATTGCAGGCAGCTGTTGTTAATAACAGACTGTCTTAGCAGTCTGCACCACTCAAGGACCTGAAATACATTCATCAAGAATAAAAAGATACAATACTTAGTGATAGTCAAGGTTACTAATAAGCTATCAAATCATACTAATAAACAAAACTATAAATTGAAAGATACAAGCAACATGGTTATACTAATAAGTGGGAAGAGATAGATACTAGTAAGGAATAGAAGATTAATAATCAGGCAGATTTAGTAACTAGTTTAACAGTGTTGAGGGAATTATTTGTTTAGCAGAGCGATGGCGTTTGGGAAAAAACTGTTCTTGTGTCTAGTCCTGGTGTGGAATGCTCTATAGCGTCATTTTGAGGGTAGGAGTTGAAACAATTTATGTCCAGGATGTAAATATTTTCACAGCCCTCTTTTTGACTCGTGCAGTATACAGGTCCTCAATGGAAGGCAGGTTGGTAGCAATTGTTTTTTCTGCAGTTCTAATTATCCTCTGAATTCTGTGTCTGTCTTGTTGGGTTGCAGAGCCAAACCAGACAGTTATAGAGGTGCAGATGACAAGACTCAATAATTCCTCTGTAGAACTGAATCAGCAGCTCTTTGGGCAGTTTGAACTTAATTGTGGGCAAGCAAAAGAGTATGGAGAGAAAATAGCAGCAGAGGGAGAGAAGAAGCTACCCCTGTATTTTCAGCTTTAGTCTGTTAGAGAAACAGAATGACACTTTCAAAAACAGGCCCATGCAATGGGTTCTTAACCTGGGGATAATTTTTCCTTTGGACTAAGAGACAAGCCGTAGCATAATAGCAAGTCAAATGCGGCTGGGACAAAGAAGAAGGGCTGGAGCAGCCTGGTTGACCTTGAATTCTTTGTTTCTCTCCACTCTTGTTTCCTGCCAGGCTCTGTTGGAGGACAACCAGTTTAGCTGCTTCACTGTGAAACTAGCTACACTGCTTACATTATATAAGATCAGGCCAATCTCTTGTTTCTTTTGTGGTGAATAGGGAAAATTTGTTTGCAATACTTAGAGAGTAAGGAGGGGGAAAAATAGAAAACAAAAGAAAAAAAAGTTAAAGGCACAGCTTCATCTGGTATATCAGTTATGCCCCCTCCTAGGTCAAGAGGCCTTTCAGATAGTCACTCATGCCATGGTCAACTTGCAGCTTGACTACTGCAACAAACTCCACATAGGGCTGCTCTTGAACCTAAGCCAGAAGCTTTACTTAGGCTCATTGCCATTTTGGATACTTTCTGCTGGGGCAGCCAAATCAAAGGAAAAGTTTTCCTTGTAAACTGGACAGAAGAGAGGGTAGCTTGATCCAGCTGGCCACTGATATCTTTTCCTTCTTTTGCTCCTACAACAAGGTCCCATCAGCCATGGACTCACATTCTAGGAGCGCTGACTTGTGGAAGTCACGTTCATAGATGACTGCAGCTTCCTGTGGATGACATTCATGGAGAAAAAAAGATGAGGATGTCCCAGAGATACCATCTTCAGCAATATTTCTAGGAGTTCCAGAAAAGTGCACATCATTTCTGTGTTTCCTTGCAGGTGGAGAAGAAGTTGCTGGAGCTAGGCCTCAGAGGCCTTCTTCGGCAGTCTCCCACTTCAAAGCACCTCCTTTTTATTTTGAAGGTAAGGGTGTAGAAGTCCTGGGAGGAGCCTGAAGGTACACTTGGCCATTGTAAACACTCAGAGAATCAAGAGTTAAACCTCCTGTTAAATGCCCCACTCTGGACAATAAGTGTGGGATCAAGTATTGTGAGAACATTGGCTTGTCACAAGTTTTTCCTCATATGGGGATCTCTTCACGAAGATGCCTACTTAACTGTAATGTTCCAATGCCAAAATTGCAGATGAGAAAAAAGTGCTTATAGTAACCTTGAATTAGAATAGAATAGAATAACAAGAGTTGGAAAGGACCTTGGAGGTCTTCTAGTCCAACTCCCTGCTTAGGCAGAAAACCCTACACCATTTCAGACAAATGGTTATCCAACATCTTCTTCTATCAACAATTCTATCCAACATTTAATCAATGGAACAACTTGCCTCCAGAAGTTGTGAATGCTCCAACACTGGAAGTTTTTTCTTTGATAGAAATGCCATACCAAGCTTTCCTCCTTCCAAAGGAATTGGGATTTAGGAAGTGTGGGGAATGTTAGAGGGAGAAGATAGCTCCAGAGGCCTAGAGAAGGATTTACTATAAATGGCATACACATGTGTTTTTGCCAATGAGATTTTTGATTCAAGGAAACAAAGCAAACACGTTCTCTCTTGGTCAGTTCCACAGAGCTTTGAGTCACATGGCTGGAGATGTTTCTCCTCAGTCTTGAACCAGCTCCTCTACTGTGGAAATCATCAGCCTAGGATCAATATAGGTAGCAAACCTAAAATAATATGGATTGGAAGTGTTGGGTGCCCACCCCTCTGCTCTTGGGACTGCAGCCTGATATAACACCTCTCTTGGGACAAAAGGGCAGGGAGGATTTTTCCTTTCATTCCACTTGATGGTGGACTAAGGTATCCCTGGAGAAACTTGGCAACAGTGTAATGGACTCCTTTCTATCTCCTCCAGATTATTAGAGTCCATCAAGCATTTCCGGAAGTTCTTGAGGAAGTCTGGGATGCTGGAAAAACATATGGTTTCATTAATGAAGGTAATTTCATTTAGAGCATCAAGGGAAAGAGATAAGGATGAAAAGAAAGATCCCACTCTTTGTATCTCAAATGGGGTAGACATTTACCCAATAGATTAAACTTCAACATCTTTGTGTCGTTCAATTGTACTCACTGAGTAAAATTGGTGTAAGGTTCCCTACCATTTGCCAACTTCTCTCTCTTTTTTTTCTTGTTCTCATTATTTCTTTTCTATGCAGATGACCTAGAAATAAAGAGCTGTGATCTTCTCACCCACCCACCCAGTATTGAACAAGTTAAGCTGGTGGGGGATCTAAAGCAATAGGGAGAATAGGGAGCTGGATCATCAGTTTGCCTGTTCATTCAAGGTGATCGTTGGTTTTTCACTGGCAGTGACTAATTTGATGGACATTTAAGAGGATGGGTAGCTCCTCCCCATAGGATCCATCTTGTGAAGGACTCAGGATGTGCACTTAGGATTTTAAATTTCCACCAGATATAAGAAAACATAGTAAAAACACCACACACTGCTTGTTGTGTGCCTCTGGAGAAACGGGTCAGCTGCATCTGGTTGAAAGCCCCTGTGATCCAACATACAATACGGAAGTTCTTTGAAAGGGCTAACCCAGAATATGGGGGGAAACAGGTTCCTCGATTCCCAGTTCACTTTCTTCAGAAAAAAGGACTGTGAATTATTGTGTTTTGTTTTTCTTGTTAGGTCCTGACATAAACATAGAAGGAAAAACTGTCCAAAGTTGTTTTCTAGTTTGGGGAAACAAATTACTGCCTGATATTCTTTGTTTCATGAGTTCTTTTGACTTGACTAGATGTCAAGGGGTGTGTGTACGTGTGTGTAAGTTGTTTATGTACATGCATACTACTCATGAAACTGGCACATATGGTAAGATATTGACCACTAAAAATTAAAGTTCAATAATAATAATTCCTCTCTGTCATAGGAAAAGGCCCTTAGTTTGTTCCACCTACAACTTTCAAACATTACAACTAATGGCTATATCTGTTCTGTTGTACACTTCTAACTTTATAATAAACCCTTCCCTTTGGGCTTTTAGATCATTGGACCATCCTCAGTCATTTCAAGAATGGACCTCTCTGCTATTCAACTTCTTTTTCAAAGATGGCACCGAGGCAAGATGTGTTGTGGAACAGGTTCCAACAGTAGCCACTTTTAGTACGTTGCAGCAGGTAGGTGGTCTAGACCAGGGGTCTCCAACCTTGGCAACTTTAAGGCTGGAAGATTCAACTCCCAGAATTCCCCAGCCAGCAACTCCCAGAATTCCCCAGCCAGCAACTCCCAGAATTCCCCACCCTGAAACTCCCAGATTCCCCAGCCAGCAAAGCAAAGCTGGCTAAGGAATTCTGAGAGTTGAAGTCCTCCAGCCTTAAAGTTGCCAAGGTTGGAGACCCTTGATCTAGAAAGATGACCTAAGACAGTGATGGTTAACCTTTTCGGCACTGAATGCCAAAACTGGAGCCCACATGTGCCCCAGAGCACCAGAACCCAGAAGAGAGCAGCTGGCCGACGTGTATGCGTGTGGCAGCCAGATGCATTTCCAGTTGGCTGGTGCGCATACGTGTGCTGGAACCCAGAAGACAGCAGCTGACTGCCATTCGCATGTGTGCTGGACCAGCTGTCTAGCGCACATGTGCATGATGGAACCCAGGAGAGCAGCTGGCGGTGGCGCACGTGCCCACAGAGGGGGCTCTGCGTGCCAACTCTAGCACGCGTGCCATAGGTTCGCCATCACAGGACTAAGAATTGGTAGAGTTTCTGCAAATGTGGGGTTTTGCTCTACTGAACCTCATCACTGATGCTTTTTACCATACAATTTGTCTCTCTTGTTAGACTGTGTAGCAGCTTCGGATAGAATCGCATGTGGTGCCTGGAACTCACCTTGGCTGGACCATCGCCTTTCCAAGACCTGGCAGTTGGCTGATTGGATTATTGGATGCACCAGGCATATGGAGCAGCTTTGGCATGTGGATAAGTTGTTATGCACTGTCTGGTGTACTTGGAAAGGCTGACAGTGTGTCTGGAGGCTATAGGGTGGGGCACATAGCCCCTCCCCTCTGGAACATCCTCCCTCCTGAGATTAGAATTGTCCGGATCCTATTGGCCTTTCAGAAGACCTTCAAGATCTGGTTCTGGGTTTTCAGTTCCGAGTGTGTGAAGTCCCCATTGCAGTGATGGGTTGCTACCGGTTTGCCCCGGATCGGACGAACTGGTAGCGGTGGTGGCAGGAGGCTCTGCCCACCTGCCCAGACATCTCTGCGCATGCACAGAAGCAAGCGCACCCACGACCACGAGCAAACCGGTAGCGACAGATTTGAAACCCACTACTTTGCCCCATTGATGTTAACAACTATGGATTAAATTATCTTCTGGTTGCTCTTTGTATTTGTTTGTGTGTTCTGTTTTTAAGTTGTTCAAATTATTTCACGATTGTTTCCTGCTCAGAATCATTTGTTTCAGATGGATGGCTATACGAACTGAATAAATAAATTAACTATGGATGCTATTCCTTTGCTTTTATTCCCCCTAAAGACCATATGCTTCCTTTCTATATTTCCTTTTAAAAAAAAAACTTGCATGAATTTAGTTATCTGATCCCCAATCATAAATTCTGTTACCAAATAAAACCCTGCTTTGTAGAAAACCTTGCACTGGGTCCAATTAGGGCACCTCCTGTCCCTCAAAACTTTGCAGGAAAATTACACCCACACAAAAAACCTCACAAAATATCAGGGGATTGACAGATTTCAGTGATTTTGTGCAGTTTTCATCTCATGCCAACATTACAGTTTTTTGCATTTCTTTACAAAATCAGCTCCGATGCATAAACTTGATTGTACATGACATTTACATTTGAAGAAGAAAGGGGTACAGCTCCTCAAAGCCTCTCGGGTCGGGGTGTGGGGGGCACTGGTCCCTTAACCAAATGTCGCCCCACAGTTACGACACATTTGTTGTCTCAAGGCGAGGCAAAAGATGATCCCAGCGGGGGGAAAAAATGATGGCGCAAAGGATGCCAAGACAGGTAAAGGTGTCTTCCAGCATGCCAACTCTGCAAGCCAGGCAGCTGCCCACAACTATGACAGATGTGCTTGCAGGGGGCTGCTGGATTATTGTATATGTAGTATTGGGATAGTTGTGTGGCTGTGAACCAGCCGGAGCGGTATATCCTGGTCCGGTCCCCGTGGGGAATGGGTAGGGCGGTGGTGGCAGGATGGCCCCATAGGTGTGGGCTGCATAGTTGCCCGCTGGCTCATTAGGGCTGTACGGCAGCAGCCGGTCCTGCAGCAGCGGCTTGCTGTCCATCATGATGGAGTCAGACCGGAGAGAAGACTGGAACTGGGATTCTTTTTTGAGAGTGGGGTGTGGGAAGGAGGCTCAGACTGGGAGAGCTTCTGGGTCCCGACTGCAGGCAGTAAGAGAATTTGCATAGACTTGGTGTTCACAATCCATGCATAATTTGAAAACAGATGGTGCGACAGTGCTGCTGAGGTTATAAAGAAAAGTTAGGAGAAACTGAGGGAGAAGCAAAGAACAGGACAAAAAAACCTGTCCATCCTATCTTGATTCCTAAAGTAATTGATACCCAGGAGGTCATACAATGAGCAGAGCAAATGTGCTTGAGGCCTTTCTTTGGGCATCCTTTATTTGACTGTATGGCAAAATAGGTTTCGCTATAAAACATTCCACTTTCCCATTTATTCCATGCAAATAAGGAGCACACTTTTAGAGTTTGATTTGCATGAATAAAAAAATAGTCATTTGTGAAACATACTTTCAGAGTTAATGTGGTAAGTTTAACTTTTGGCTTCCATTCTATGTTTTATTCCTTCCCTGCTTCCCAAAAACAAATGGCAAATAAAATCTGCTTTAGAGGCAACCATTGCACATTTGCTCATTGTAAGGCAATTTCTAGTTGCTGATAAATAGATTGTCAACTTCGAGTCGAACCTGGCAGAAGCCATTTTTCTATTCCTCAGTTGCCACACAGAGCGGGGTGGGGGAAGGAGGATGAAATGCGTTGCGAGATAAAACACAGAACTTGCTCGTGGGAACCAAGATCATCTCTACAGTTGGTAGATAGAGGCGGGGAGGAGTTCCTGGAGAGCCCACCAATTAACCTAATTGGTCAACATGATCAGTCACTTTTGGGGAGGAAGTTATTTCCTATTGTAATTATACTGAAACCGCAGGAAGTATTTAGAGTTGGTTTTCCATTTGATCATGCCGATACGATGCACCCAATAAAAAAGTTCTTAGAGGAAGACCTCAGCCCCAGAGTTCTGATTTGCTTGGGTTCGTTAGTCTGGATCCTGACATAGATGCTTTAAATAGACATGTATAGGCAGTCCCTACTTATGGTAGACATTTTGTCATACTGAGATGTCATTCGTGTCTGGGGTTTGTTTGTTTTTTGCAAATCCAACAAGCATAAACAGTTTGCATAGTTCTTGCCTTGTGTGGGCAGTGGTCCAGTGGAGCACATGGGAAATGGGCCCTTTCCTGCCTTCTCCTGCCATGGCCCAGGATTCGCTAGAGCCATCGGGTTTTGCTGCAATGCTACTGCATGCTTGGGGTAAGAACTGTGCTGTGTTTGTCTGCAACTCCAGCTTAAAGGGTCCAGACGGTTGTGAGAGAACAGGAGGGAACTGGTTTCCAGTCCACCGCATATGTATGTAGCACAACAGAAGCTGGCCTTGTCCCAACTTCTCCTGACTTCTGGGCATGGACAGGCTTGTTTGTATTGGCAAAAGTTCAAATATATCGAAAGTTAGTTAGTGGAGTAATTTCTGTGCATCAAACTAACACCAGGGTTCCCAAAGTTTGAAATGTCATGCCCTTTTAAAAAGAAAAATGAATTTGTGCATTGCCCTTCGATAAAACCAAGTCATAATTTCTTTTTCGGATAGTTGGCAGATGATTTTGACACATGGCTAGGCCCTTGGGCCTGACTAGCTCAAGAGTGGGTCCAGAGTTTGAGTCTGCTTTGCCAGGGAAGACTGCTGTAGGCATGCCCAGGCAAAACTGAAATAATTTTTGACATCCTTCCCATTTTGCCTACTCAAACTTCATCATACTTTTTTTTTAAAGCTTCCTATCCGAGCTGAGACCCAATGTTGCAACCCACAGTTTGATAACGCCTGATAACATTGCTGTTAACGCTGACATGAATCTACTTTCCTCTCTGGGCAGATTATTTGTCATCAACAATTCGCAACACAATTCTTGAATAAAAGAGTAAGTTACTGTATGTATTGGAGATTTCGTGGCATAAAAGCTCCCTTGAATTTTGGTGCATTTATCCCATAGGTATAATTTCAAAAGACTCCTGGTGTCCTCTGAGTTTGTTTTCTTCTTGTAGATGTTTCATTATCATGCTAGGTAGCATCATCAGTGCATTGAGAAGTGACATTTGCTGACTGGGAGCAAAACCCATAGTTTACACCCCTCTGCACTGATGAGGTTACCTAGTTTGGTATCTCTTCTTACCAGAGAGCACCAAGAACCCAACAATTCAATTTTAAGCTTCATGTCATGTCCCTTCGGAGCCTGAATCTGCAGGGGAAGACGAGTTGAGCCAACAGAGATTGAGGGGGCGGCTTCATTGGCTTTGGAGGAAAATGGGGAAGGGCAGGGCCAGTCAGGCCAGAGCCTTTCAGGATTAGAACAGCTGGTAGAAAGGGAGGAACAGGGGCAACAGGATGAACATGAGAGACAGAGCTCAGGCGAGGAGCAAGGACCACCCCCTCCTGATCTGAGAGCACGAAGAGTGGAGAGAAGACAAGAACAGTGCAGGCTGAGCAGGCTACTCTGGAGAAGAGTGCCCCTCCCATCTTCACAAGGCACACCTGGGGAATGAGACTTAAGGAGTTGCTGTGGGGAGGGGCATTTGTCGGGAACAAACGCTAAGTTCCTGAAGTATTAAGTGCCAATGTTTGAACTTTCCAAGTCCTTGCGTTCTTTCTGACTTTCTGGACTAATTAACTGGATCCTTTGCTTTCTGAACACCTTGATTTGCCCTGCTGGATTTATTGCTGTGCAGCCTTGGTGTACCCAGCGCTGGGCTGGACTATTTGCAGCCAGAAGCTGCTTGAGGTATGTGTGTGGGTTTGTCATCACTTTGCTCTGGGACTTGCCAGAAACATGGGAGCATATGGGAAAATTTGGAGCAATAAAGGGGCAGGTTGAACTGCCAGCTGCCTGTGTTATCTCTGTGCCATGCCCCAGGTCATCACACTACATATATTGTCCATTATTGCAAAATTTAAAATCTCAAGACTATCAAAGAGATTTAATTTAGCGTAACTTGGTAATACAATTACATCTACATGGAGGGAAGCATGCAGTGGGGTACCTCAAAATTCTGCCTTGTGCCTGAGTGCTCAGTTAGGTGATGAGGGAGTCATCAAAGAAACCTAGTTAATACCGTTAATATTCAGTTGCAAAGTTTTAATGACACTTTTATGGAACTAGTAATTTTCTGATTTACTAACTGGATGATAAAACAATAGTCAGTTTCCCCCAAGCAGCTGATTTTCACTTTCCTCTCTGTGTGATAAAATTGTGAGGATCATTTTGAGAAAGAAAAAGAAGAAAGGAAATGAGAGCTAGCTTCCTCCCTCTTTTCTGTAGTGAATTTGGATTATAGCCTGAAATCCAACATTGTTTTCAAGCAAATTTCCTTAAATACATTTACTTATATTTGCTATAATGATTTTATCTGGAACACTGCATGTGAGACTGTTCTCTTCTTTTGGCTATCATATATTACCTTTTCTTTTTTTAAAAAAAAAAACAAGGACCTTCTTTTCCTCCTTTGGAAATGTAGCTTCCCTGGTTTAATAAAAGAATTTCTCATTAAAGCATGGTTGCATAGTTACCTAACTCTCGTGGCATGATTTGTTGCGTTCTACATTTCTCCATCTTAAGAAGGAAAATCTACATTATGGCCTATTTTTCTTAGAGCTGGGCTGAACTGGGCTGAAATCCTAATAACTCCTAAGCTGATCATCTTTTTAAGAGGAATATTTTAAAGAATTCAGTCACTGAAATTTAAATACTTATTTTCCACAGTTTCTAGCCCAATTGTTTTATTGAAGTTTATTCATTCCAACCATCGAGGAACCAAGAATCAATCCTAAATCCTCCAACCTCCTGTCATGGATGTCAACAGAACCTTACAGGAATTTATTGTGGAAACCCTTGCTAGGGATATTTTGTGTGTTATAACTTCACCTCTACTAGAGGAATAGGCAGATTTCAGGTTTGTGCAATTTGTTTTTTTTTTACTAGCCACAGATAGAAACTGTCTTGGGAGGAAACGAAAGGAAAAGGAAAGGAAAGGAAAGGAAAGGAAAGGAAAGGAAAGGGAAGGGAAGGGAAGGGAAGGGAAGGAAAGGAAGGAAAGGAAAAGGAAAAGGAAGAAGGAGGGAGGAAAGGGAATCTATTTGGCAACTTCAAATTTTGATTAATAAATGCTCTGTCCTACATATTGGTAAATGTAATCAGAAGTATAAGATGGTATTGATCTAGCAGATGACCCTCATTTTCCAAATATAAAATTTAGGTGCAGCAGTGAAATCCACTTACCTTCGCTACCGGTTCGGGAATGGGAACGTGCATATATTGATCATCAATTGTGTTGTAAATGTTGTACCTTGATGAACGTATCTTTTCTTTTATGTACACTGAGAGCATATGCACCAAGACAAATTCCTTGTGTGTCCAATCACACTTGGCCAATAAAAAATTCTATTCTATTCTATTCTATTCTATTAAGTTGTAAACTTAATTTTGCGAAGCTTTTCTGCTGGAAACATTGTATTGCTAATTAGAGCATATCAAACTTATGCTAGACCGATTTTAAAGTATTGTTCAACTGTTTGGAATCCCTACCATATATCTGACATCAGTATAATCGAGCGGGTTCAGTACAAGAAAAGTCTTGCACTCTTCTGTACACAATAGAATTCCCTATGCTTCTAAGCTTGAAATTCTCGGTTTGGATAAGTTAGAACTGTGTTGCTTGTGGTCAGACCTAGTATTGCATACAAAATTATACCTAGTAATGTTTTACCTGTAAATGACTTTTTCTGTTTTAATTGCAATAATATGTGCTTTAAACTCAATGTAAATCGTTTTAAACCTGACTGTAAAAAATACGATTTCTGTAATAGAGTTGTCAAAGTCTGGAATGTGATCCAGTTGTCTCAGCTATGAATTTTCACAGTTTCAGTCACAAATGGACTTCCGTGGACCTTACCTCACACTTAAGTGGTCAGTAGAGGGGGCGTGCATAAATGCACTAACGTGCCTATCGTCCCTGTCATTGTATTTTTCTTCTCTTATTCTTGTTCTCGTTTTTCTTTGACAAATTCCAATAAACAAATAAAATAAATAAATAAGGAAGATTTCCAATGCACTGTTTCCCAGAAAGGAAACAGTGAGGAAACTGACAAGAAGTTGGACATTGCTCCCAATTATTATTATTGTTGTTGTCACCCAAGGTCTTTCTGCAAAGTAAAGAAATATCAGGGCAACAATTACCTGATCGATCATGGGTTGTCTGGTTGGAATACTGAATGTATCGTCCTTCTGTATAAATTGCTAATTATGCCAAGATCTGTTCATCTCAAAAATATAATTGAGGAGAGGAGAAAAATATTGTTTTGATTTAGCTATCAAAAACTCTTTAACTGATCTATTGCATATCAGCAAAGATCATGTTGTAGATTGTTATCTAGCCTGCAGTTATCTTGGGGGTGGGGGGAAGGAAGAAAAAAAGGGAATTTCCTAATTTTAGAGCATCTGGTGATTTGCATTCATTATCCTGCTGCATAGCAAAATATTTTAGCAGTGAAGCTCTGGTGATTTATTTATTTATTTATTAGTCACTGGATGATTGTTTTAATAATTTGAATGATAATTCACCAAAAAATTCTCTGGACTTCCTATGAGAAGTTAAAATCAATTTTAAAAACCGAAACAATATAACTTCAAATGATGGGGTCCTGGAAAGGGGGTCTTTGAAGACAGTACTGTATGCAAAGATGCAGATGGAAAAAATGTCTTTTTAAATATCTCAATCATAAGCTATAAAGGTGTGATGCCCTAGATCAATAAGGGCTAACCTTTTCCGGACCGAGTACCCAAAGCGTGCCCAAACCCCTAAAATGCAATGCACGCAGAGCCCCCTTTCATGCCCCCTGCCACTCGCGCATGCGTGTCCCCGCGCATGCCCCACCCCGCGCATGCACGTGCAGCCCCTGTGCATGCACATGTGCCCCCCCGCACACATCCACCCCCCCACGCATGCATGCCCCCCTGCACATGTGCCCCTGCACATGTGCCCCTGCACATGTGCCCCCCTGCACACATCCTACCCCCCACGCATGCATGCCCCCCTGCACATGTGCAGCAGAAACGCGAAGACCAGCTGGCTGGCAGGAGGTGTGTATGCATGTGCTGCAGAGCTGAACTGGGGCGATGGCTTGTGTGCCCACAGAGAGAGCACTGCGTGCCACCTCTGGCATGCATGCCATAGGTTCACTATCCCGGCCCCAGATCCAACAAAGAGGATAAGCCAGAATCGGGGCCATCAGGCAGGAGTACCATGAGTCGCCAGGAGCACCCAGAGAGCCCAGTAGCTCATGAAGGACCACTGAGCATCAAGGGAATTGATTGATCAGACGGACACCTGTCTATGCAAGCAAAAGAAGGGGAGGCACAGCTGCTGCGGGTTATCTCTGAAGCGCAGGCTGCCTCCGATGAGGAACAGCTGCCACTCCTGCCCGATCTGCTGATGTGAAAAGTGGAATGAACAGAAGCACAGAGGAGGTCGGCGAGGCTACTCACAAGGAAGCAGCCTCTCCTCTGGTAGTAAGAAAGTCTGTTGAGAATGACATCATTACATTCTAGATCTGGTGACATTAAAAGTATGGATCGGAACTGCCAGGGGAATGAATCATGAGACATGATAAGGAGGAACCTCTCCTAACCCAAATGTATCTGTTATGTACCATATAAGGAGTGAGCTATAGGTTTCACTCAGGTCCTCCAAAAAGGCGGGAAAATACTTAAAGCTCATTGGTTGAGCCATCTGGCAGCCCCCTATAAAAGAGGACACTGCCAGACAAGCCCTCTGTTGGGTTGTACTGGTCTACTAATAAAGAGCTGTTGTTACTGAAAGACCTGTGTCCGACTCTTCCATCATCGAATCTAACAGTATCAATGTTCGATTTGGAACTATTTTACTCACAGTGATTTTAGTGATGTAGCGTTTAGACCGACGGCATCTTCCTGTGTTTCTTGAGAAGCTTTGTAAAATAGTTTTCTTCCAGGTTGCAATTGTAGAGTGATTTAAAATAAAGGCTCTCCTTGCAAGTAGAGTTGTCCATGAAAAAATGCCTCCACATCAACCAAATCCAGAATATAGTTTGTAAAAAAAGTGTTTTCATCCGTTAGTCTGGAAATTGAAAACAAAAGGAGAACATAGCGTATTGCAGACGTCAAATATTCAAAAGCTACCATTCTTTTGTTTTGGATTTCCTGTTGTAGCAGGACCCAGTCATTTTGCTGTGGAATTTTCTTCGATGGCTACATGTTCTTTTTTCCATTCAGGGGAATGCAGAGAATAATCTTAAGAATGCATACATAAGAATGGTTCAGTGGTAGGTTTCAAATTTTTTTATTACTGGTTCTGTGGGTGTGGCTTGGTGGGCGTGGCTTGGTGGGCATGGCAGGGGAAGGATGCTGTAAAATCTCCATTCCCACCCCACTCCAGGGGAAGGTTATTATAAAATCCCCATTTTCTCCTGATCAGCTGGGATTTGGGAGGCAGAGACTAGATGGGGGTGGGGCCAGTCAGAATTCTTACTACCGGTTCTCCGAACTATTCAAAATTTCCACTAGCGGTTCTCCAGAACTGGTCAGAACCTGCTGAAACCCACCTCTGGAATGGTTGTTCTCAGACTTTCAAAATGAAGCAAGATAAGAAACAGACATCAAAAATGCTACTTTTTTGTTGTAGGGCCTATTGGCAGAATCTTGAAAGCTTGTCCAAAACTTTTATTACCCTCTTTTTAAGGACAACAAGGGGCTGAAAATGTGGCCTTTTTCATACTGGCAGCCTTACCAGGTAGACCAGACAAGAAATGTTGTTTTGATGAAGATATCTTTATGTACACTGAGAGCATATGCACCAAGACAAATTCCTTGTGTGTCCAATCACACTTGGCCAATAAAGAATTCTATTCTATTCTATTCTATTCTATTCTATTCTATTCTATTCTATTCTATTCTAAATATGACCAAATATGCTAATTCTACTTTATTGTAAGGCTACATTAACAGAATCTTGAAAGTCTAAAGCTACAAAACTCCGTCGCCTTCGGCATGACCTGAGTATAACCCATAAAATCATCTGCTACAATGTCCTTCCTGTTGAAGACTACTTCAGCTTCAATCGCAACAATACACAAGCACACAATAGATTTAAACTTAAAGTGAACCGCTCCAATCTTGATTGTAGAAAATATGACTTCAGTAACAGAGTTGTTAATGCCTGGAATGCACTACCTGACTCTGTGGTCTCTTCCCAAAATCCCCAAAGCTTTAACCAAAGGCTATCTACTATTGACCTCACCCCATTCCTAAGAGGTTTGTAAGGGGCGTGCATAAGAGCACCAGCATGCCTACCATTCCTGTCCTAATGTTCCCTTGATTGTATCTAATTTGTATGATTATTTCATGCTTATACTTATATATACTGTTGTGTTTGACAAATAAAATAAATAAAATAAAAAATAAATAAATCCCCCTGTTTTCCAAGAAACTAAGGGGAGTCCCTCTGAGCCCTTGTGCTCACATAGCTTTGAGCTATGCTTTCCCTTATCTGACCATTCCCTAGATTAAGGATGTCAAACTTGCCATGTCATGTTGCTGTCACGCGACGTATCGTGACATTTTTTCCCTTCACGGAGCTGGAGTAGACATGGCCTGCAGGTGATGCACCTGGACTGCGGGCCGAGAGTTTGACACTTCTGCCCTAGACCAGTGGTCTCCAACTTTGGCCCCTTTAAGACTTGTGGACTTCAACTCCCAGAGTTCCTCAGCCAGCTGCCAAGGTTGAAGACCCCTGGTCTAGACAACATCTCTTTGTCCATCTCCCAAGGTTTTCCACACATACCTTCACACATATTTTGTACTTTCTCAGAGCTGTTTTGCCTCCCCCACTCCCTTCTCAATGCCAAATCTGCATTCTTCTATACTCGCTTTACACAAGATCAAATAATTTAGGTGGATTGACTGTGATACACAACAAAATAATAGCAAACAAATGAGAGCATTATCTCTCCCTGTATTGACATAAGCTTCACTTTTCAATGTGATTCTATTTAACTGATATGTATATTGTTAACTGACAAAGAAATTCTCAATTAAGAGACAACAGAAACTGCTTCTATTCAATTTCTAGGAGTTGGGTCATTGATTGCATTTATACAATACCTGATTTGTTTAAAAATATTATGGCAGCTTAGCATTTACATTTCAATATTACATACGAAAGGGGTAAGTTTCAAATCCAGATATTTTATGTATAATCAGAAACAGCTCCTATGTCTAACTTCTTTCTGTCTTGTTTATAATTACTGTATATCAACTTCAAAAGTTTCTCTTTCAATAGATGCTGTATTTGCAAAGATTGTCACATTTTTTTCAGGTGTTAATTTCACATTCTGTTCCTCCAGTTCCCGAAAACTTTCCATGCAGATCAGATGGAGCTCCCATTTACAATCAGAACATTCAACAATTGAAAAATCTCTTTTGACTTGGAAGACATATGTGGCATTTTGAGAATGTGCCTTAAGAATTATCACTAACACCACCATTTTGTAACTGGGACACCACCATTTTATAATTCCACAGGATATTCTTTACTACCCTGCCTTAATTTTGTTTTGTTTCCTGGGAATGGCTATATATACCGTATAAACAAAGCCTAGATTCCTATATGAGGCAAGAGGCATTCTTTCAATGAAATTATGACATGAAAGAAATACTCGTTTCCTGTATGAAAACAGTGTGTAGATATAATGGATTTCTAAAGCAGTAGTAGCAGAAGCTGTTGAAAATGAAAGAATTAGACAGAAGATGAATGCTTCTGAGGATCATGACTGCTTGGGAGGATCTGTGTGACACAAAGGCAACACAGCCAGAGAACCTATATGAGTTCCTTTATTATCACCAACTGTGCTCCCAATGTCCCTTTCAAGCCTGGAGAGAGAGCTCTTCCACCAATCTGTAATAGTCTTTGGCTGGCAATACTTCAGTCTCAAATGTTGTAAGCAGAAAACTTCTAACAAAAAATCCAAAGGCAAGACAAGGTAATTAATCCGGCAGGGCAAGCAAGATAAAGAATTCCACAAGTAAGGTGGCACGGCAGTAAATCAAACCCAGATTCAAAGAAACACCAGATAAACCCAGCATTTGTTCCTGATAAACACCCCTCCCATTTGCCTTTCCTTTTAAACTCCAGCAGCACCTGTGTCTTGTAAAGAGGATCGGGTCCCTTTCCTCCCTTGTAAGCCACGCAACCCACATTGCTCTCTTCTCCATTCCTCCCTGCGCTGCCTAGGATGAGAAGAGGGTGGGCCTTGGTCTTCATCTGAACCCCCTCTCCCTTGTTCTACCTCTCCCCTGCTCTGCCCAGCCTGATTTTGCTCTTCCCCAGTTTTTTCCACAGCCAATGGATCCACTCTCTCACTCTCTATCAGCCATTTCTCTTCCCCTTCGGATTTAGACTCCGACAGGGGCATGACAATCTGTTCCTATCATGGCCTCAAGACCAGGCTCCAAAACATGGCAGTGCAGGGACCCTATCTGCCCACGCTTGGAATTCTAATTGTGAGGCAATGACCTCTAGTGAAAATAATCAATTTCTTTCCATTCCTGCTGTGCTCGGTCGCCTCCTCTTTTTGCACCCTTGCCATCCAAATTTCCCCTCTGTAAAGTAGTCATCTATTCTTTTTTACTGTCTCCATCCCGTTTTGATTTTTTTCTAACTCAACAGAATGTTTCACACTGAGGAAAAAACTCTGTCCACCTGCGCATTTGAAACCGGTATAGGGTGAAAACAACTTTGCCATTAGGAGATACAACCAGTAATATAAAAACTGAGCTTGAAAAATGGATTAGAATCTGTGTTTTTCATTTGGAAGTATGGACTTCAGCTCCAGAATCCCCCAGCCAGCATGAGGTAGCTTAGAATGCTGTTAACTATTACTATACTTCTTTCTAAGATGCCTCCCTCTTTGTCACATAATCCAGAATAAAGCTGGAAAGAATTCTAAAGGCCAGAATTATATGCTTGTTTTTTTTGCTTTTGTGTGTTATTTCTGGAAGGAGTGGGGATGAATATTTGTGAGTCTATGAATGTGTGTACTTCTCTGTTTTCCTGCGAGTAACTGTGTGTGGGAGAATGGCTAGTGCACACTGATGGAAATCGGTTAATTTTCTGAATGGGGTAACTTAATTGGGAAATTCATAACATAACATAACATAACATCAGAGTTGGAAGGGACCTTGGAGGCCTTCTAGTCCAACCTCCTGCCCAGGCAGGAAACCCTACACCATCTCAGTCAGATGGTTATCCAACATTTTCTTAAAAATTTCCAGTGTTGGAGCATTCACAACTTCTGAAGGCAAGTCGTTCCACTTATTAATTGTTCTAACTGTCAGGAAATTTCTCCTTAGTTCTAAGTTGCTTCTTTCTTTGACCAGTTTCCACCCATTGCTTCTTGTTCTACCCTCAGGTGCTTTGGTGAACAGCCTTTTGGTGTTGTTTTGGTGTTGTTTTGGTGAACATTCATTGCATGTGTACATAACAATCAATCAACTTATAGTTAAAAAAAATAAAATCACAATGATAAAGCCACAGCGCAACCACAATTTTTAAAAATACAACAGTGAAAGTTGTAGTTAGTTGATTATTACAGTTTAGGTCCTTTTTTTAGTGGCTTCTGTTACATATAATAAATGCACACATACACAGGCACATACTTCTATATAGTGGCTATCACAGATAAGGATTACTCTTGGCTTTTATTAGCCTTTGTAAGGTCCCAAAATTTACTTGAGTCACCAGAATGCCAAAGGAGGGACCCAAGAAGAGACTTGGAAAAAATATCAGCTTTTATTTGTACAAAGAACTGGGTAGACATTCCACAACATACAGACAAAGAGCATACAGTGAAAGGGGAAGGTATGACATCCTTTTAGACCTTCAGAGATATTAGCTTAGTACCCAATTCTGCCCCCCGGCCCATGCCTTCCTTTGGCAGTGCAGCAAGGAACAGGGAGGTTGAGTGCTTAGCAACAGAGGCGCTGGGTGCTTAGCAACAGAGGTATTTGTCCGATGTAACCATGCCAATCAGTGGTGGGTTTCAAAAATTTTTACTACCAGTTCTGTGGGTGTGGCTTGGTGGGCATGGCACTGGAAGGATACTGTAAAATCTCCATTCCCTCCCCAATCCAGGGGAAGGTTACTGCAAAATCCCCATTTCCGCCCGATCAGCTGGGAGGCAGAGAATAGATGGGGGCGGGGCTAGTCAGAATTTTTACTATCGGTTCTCTGAACTACTCAAAATTTCTGCTACCGGTTCTCCAGAACTGGTCAGAACCTGCTGAAACCCACCTCTGCTCCATGACATACCCCACTTCATGAGATATGCACCAGGCACCGAGTTATACAAAAAAACCCCACAAGATAACAGAAGTTAGATCACTAGTAGAAGCAAACGGCAGAGGCAATTCCAATTCTTAGCAAAGCAATTCTTACAGAAGCAAAACAGCAAGTCAAACCAATTCTACTGACTCTACTATTATGTCCCACTAATTCTACCTATTCTATTATTATCATGTCCCTTCATTATTTTCTTCTTCTACCTACTCTTTCTCTGAAGTGAGATCTTTGAAATACAGAATCATCTTTCTTCTGGGCATGTATGGTATTTAACGGGTGACATATTTTCTTCACCACTCACCTTTATTTGTACTGCAAATGCATGCTCCTGTCCTGTTGCCTCATCTTAAATCCTGAGTGTAAGCAGGTGGACATGAGAAAATACATCAAGGGCAGGAAGGCATTTCCCCCCCCTTCCTTTGATGTTTCCAGGAGGAGGCCATCTTGTGCTTCAGTCTCAACCAACGCCTTTCTGGGAGGACTAGAAAAAGAGTGATGCCAGATTAGAAACCATATGGCTTCTTCTTAGCTGCATCCAGACGGAAAGGAGAAAAATGCAGCCGTGCAAAAGCACCAGAGGGTTACAAATGGAAGATAATGAATTAAATGTTCTCCTTTAATGGCCATCTTATCTTTTCCAAAAGATTTTTTAGCTTTTCTGAAAGGGGGAAGATCGAGGTATAAATTAAACACATTTTGCCGTTGAAAATGATTTCACTCATAAAATGAACTTTGCTTTGTCCGTGTGTCAGATAAGGCTTCTTAAACATATTCTCTCTTTTTTCCCTGCTCTTTCTCTCTCTCTTTTGCTAAAAATGTGGATAAGGAATGAATCTCTCTTTTTTCAAAACTGCTGCAATTAAAAACTATGTTAGAACCTAAAAAAGCTGTCTACTGCAATGAACCACAGATTAGCTGAGCAGATTTGTTTTGCCAACATGCAAACGTCTATGTACATTTGCTCATTTAGTAACCACAATTGGGACAGACAACTTGGTTGTTAAGTGAAGCAGTCGCTGCCGTAAATGAAATTGCAACTGTGCTTATGATCTTACTTCAGCTTTCTTTTGCTTTACAGACCTGCAAAGATCATAAATGAAAGGATTGGTCATAAAATAGCAATATTAATATTAAGGATTAAAATATTAATCCTTCAACATAGTCAGGACGAAAACCACTACCAGAAATATCAGCATAATATTTATTGTAAAGTTAAACAGAATCTTGCCAAACTGAAAGGATTTCTCCCAGTGGTGGGTTTCAGATCATCTTACTACCGGTTCGCCGCACAAGCACATGCTCGCTTCATGCACATGCACCTGGTTTGCGCGCATGCCTGCCTTCTGCACATGCGCCCGGCCTCAAAAACGTGCCTAAATAGGATGGCATAGAGTCAGGGCAGCCACCCCCACTCACCCACCCACTCACCCACCCACGATTTCTGCTACCGTTTCGGGTAAACCAGCCTGTGGCTGAATACCACCTCTGATTTCTCCCCTTATCTTTCTCTCCAAAAAACGAGGGAAGGTCCCTTCTGAAATACCTCCCCTGCTTTTCAGAGCTGCCTCTTATCAGAGTAGGCTGCAGTTTTTCGGATTGTTTTATATTCCCATACACCATCACACAAATAAGGTACTAAATAAAGACTATCTATATGAAATCAACCCAAATCCAAATTGTGGAATGGTGTCTTTCTTCATTTTACTGGACTAGTGCAGGTTATTGGCTAGATCAGTGGTAGTCAACCTGGTCCCTACGGCCCACTAGTGGGCGTTCCAGCTTTCATGGTGGATAGTAAGGGTTTTGTCCGTTACTGAAGCACTTTCCTTTTGTTTAATTTAATTGACTTTTTTTTAAAAAAATCATAGCATTATTTAAAAACATTTTCATTAGGTTTTCATAACATTCCCCGTGACAATTTAAATTTCTGAAAATATACTATTTGTATCACCCGCGCATTAGTTTAGTTCACGTTACATAAGTGAAAGTAAATGGTGCTATAGTGCGACTGCAAACAAAAGAGCCTCGTCCCAGAATAGCTCGCACTTCTCCCCCCACACCACCCATGTTGTGTCTTGTCCGCTCTCACCGCAGCCGGGGTCTGCTTATCTGCTCCCAAACACGGAGGAATGTATGCCTCCCGGCCCCAGTCCTGGCTCCATGCCCAGACAAGCTGCAGAGGAGGGAGCATCCCCCGGCCCCAGCCCTGGCTCCATGCCCAGGCAAACGGAGCAGCTAGACCCCTCCCCCTCCTCCACAGCATGTGAGCCTGAGGAAAGTTTACTTCCAACAGCTGATTGGAGTGACCCTCGCATCAGAAGATTGGATAGGCGGAGGCAACAGAAGGAAGGGAGGGGCAGGCCTTAATGAGTGCTGAGTCATAGAGCCACACCCCATGGCCTATATAAAGGATCTGCTTTCTGGCAGTCTCTGAGTCAGGCAAAGTCGAACTTATCTTGCTGAAGTCACTTACTGGTTTCCTGCCTGCTCTGAGGACTTTGCTAGGACTTTGGGCAGAGCTGCAGAGGCAAGCCTGATTTGGATTTCCCTGACCCGGCCGTCAGCGGAGGAGTGGGACACGACAACCCAGCTGTAACAGACAAGCAGAGCTGGTAGCCAGTGCCTCCCCCAAACCCAATCCACGATGTGTGAGAGGCATGTACAGACGATGATACACGGTGCATTACTGTGGAACCGGTGGGCGGTTAGAAAATTTTACTACTAACAGAGATACAAAAGAGGGCGGTAGGTATAAAAAGGTTGACTACCCCTGGACTAGATACTGTTTCTAAATCTCAGTGTCTAGGGCTGAGAGAGATTGACTGTCCCAAAGTCACTTAGCCAACTTCTGCTCTCCTTGCTCCTAAACCGGTGCCTTAACCAAACACCACAGTGGCATTCATATCCTGAACACCACAGTGGCATGCATATCATGGTATGCACCCAAATACTCGTGCATAAATAAATGTATGTAACAAATCTGCTTTAAAAATCTGACTTTCTAAACAGAGTAGATTCCAAGTTGTATTGGCTGAGCTCGCTTTCCCTTTTAAATTCAACCAGAACACCTTTTGAAGGTGGGAACTGAGAATACTTTTAAAACTGTTCCCTGCTACTCCTCGTTTAGCCAAAGAAACCATTTGCATAATAGCATGAAGTATTCTCGTTGATGAGGGTCACCAAGAGATACTTCAGTATGGTTGTCTGTTTAGTTCTGGACAATAGACGCAGCAAGCTTGCTGGTTCCTTTTTTCAAAATCTAACTGCCTCCCTGGGAACCAAAATGTTATAATTCCCAAAAAATAACTTGAAAAGTGGAGGCAGACAAAACCCTGGGAATCTGAAGTTAAAAAGCTCTCACCCATAATAGAAATCCTGATTTTTTTTTGCTGTTGTTGTTGCTCAAATGAATTCCAGTGGATGTTATCTTTACAATGTATTTGTTATGAGACTACTCCCTTCTTTGAAATTCCCTGGAGTAGCTGTCTTCTCAGTAAAAACGCAGGTGTCTTGAAACAGCCAACTCAGAATTCATTCTTTTGTTAATAGAGCTTAGAGATGCTTCATTCATCTTCTGCTTCTTTTGAAAACAACGGAAGGGTGCCATTTGATCGTTCCCATTTCTATCAAGTTTTTTCACCCTTTCTTCAATGGCTTTTTAAGTGGCTTACATATAACCAATTTAAAAACTCAGTCCCAGTTTCTAGCTGTACTGTATAGTGTAAAGCTATTACACAGAAGGGTAAAGAAATTGAAGGGAAGATGATGATGAAGAAGAAGAAATAAAAACCTCATAGAGATCTTCTAGAATAGTCCTGTTATATCCAGCCAAGGGTCAATGTAATGCAACATTTTATTTTTCATAATAACCAATCTGATACCTATCAATGAATAAATGAAAACTCCCATCTGTCATAGCTGCCATCACATCACTTTGGCTCAACTTTGCTTTGATGACAACCTGCTATAAAATGTGGGAGGGGGCCAAGGAGGATATAGGGAGGGGAGGATGACAAGAACCAGAAGTGCCAACCAGAGACAACAGTTGAACAATCCAAGGACACAGGCAAGGGAATGGAAAGCGAATGCTCACCAAAGAGGCACCAAACTTAGAACTGTTACCAAAACAATTAATTTGAACTTCATTGGACATTAGCAAGAGCTTTAACCAAAAACTGTCTACTGTTGACCTCACCCCATTCCTAAGAGGACTATAAGGGGCGTGCATAAGACCACAAAAGTGCCTACCTTTCCTGTCCTATTTCCTTTCATTATATCAAATTAATATAGTTATTGCATACTTTTGCTCATATATATGCTTATATGATGTGTTGTTGTTTTATGTTGATGCTTGTGTATACTGTTGTGACAAAATAAAAAAAAAGATGACCAAGGGGGAGGGCCCTTAAGAAGGGTAAAATATCACGGGAATCTTCAGATCTGGCTTTTCCAATGCTATAATCACTTGCCTTTAGTAAAAATGCTACAAATGGAATCGAGGGTCTTTCTTTCCTAAACGCCCAAGCTGGGACAGGTCTGACACCATCATTGTTCCCCTGCAATTACCTTCTCACACACAAAGCCAATGGGCAGCTAGATTCACTTTACAACTATGTTACTAACTGAAGAACTGTGGTGATTTACTTAACTTGTGGCATAAGAAAGGTCATAAAATGGGGCAAAACTCACCTAACAACTTTCTCATTTAGCAATGAAAAAGTTGGGCTTAATTTTGGACGTAAGTCAAGGACTAGCTGTAGTTTCCCCCAACTCAAGGACAGCCAATATTTTTGTGTTGGGGTAAGGAGGCAGGTCATACCTTTTAAATTGTTATTTCAGATGCTGGGACCTGTAGAATGTGGGGTGTAATGATGTTATGATCCCACACGGATAAATTAATTTAATGTTCTGTAAACATTTTTTTTCTTTTTCCTGGCTTTTTTACTTGTGAATGATTTGCCTATTTTTGATATGGCAGATCTGTTTGAAGACATAGTGTATTTTCAGATTATTATACTGTTAATTATTGAAAATTGTGGCTGATTTCGATGATCAGTTTAGGTAACTTTTGGGAGCACAGAAAGAAATTTAGGGTTATTCCCTGTACTGTCCTAGCTGAGGAATGATGAGAATTGGGTGGTACATCTATATCTGGAATTCTGTGAACAGTTTTGATTGTCATATTTGAAGAAGGATATCATTAGGGCAACTAAAATGATCACGATCACCTATCCTATAGAAATCCGACAACATTTGGGAGCCTCATACCTTAGGAAGGTAAATATGATTAAGGTTTATAAAAAGTAAGCGTTCTAGGAAGAAAATAGACAGAGAGAACCTATTTCAAACACTAGGACATAGGACACTCAAGGAAAGTGACCTTAAGAAGATTTAGAACATACCAAGAAGTATTTCTTCATTCAAATATATAATTATCCTGTAGAATTCATTACATAAGATGTAGTGATGGCCGTGAACATGAATAGCCTTAACAAGCCAATAATGGACAGAAGATTCAGCCAGGACTATTAGCCTTCAAAGTCTCAGGATTATGCGGGTGGAGGTAGTACGATTTTACTTTAGTGATGAACTATGCAAAATTTGTTTGCCAACTTATTTATATTGTTTGTATTGGCATACTCTTCCTTTGAGAAACATTATCATTGAATGAAGGAATCATTTTATGTAGTTTGCACTTTTTCAAAGAACAGAGAAGGGATTGCCATTAGGGTTAAGGTTAGGGTTAGAGCCAGTCTCTAGAGAGAATCTTGCTTTACTCTACTCTAAAAAAAGACCTTGACTATGTGTCCAACAAATGCTCTGTCTTACACATTGGCAAAAAAAAATAAAATCAGAATACAAAATACAAGCTGGATGGATATGACCTAACAGACGACCCTCACTCTGTCAAAGACCTTGGACTACTCATCTCAAATGATGTAAGTGCCAAAGCTCACTGTAACAGCATTGCTAAAAAGGTATTAAGAGTTGTTAACCTAATCTTGTGTAGCTTCTTCTCCGGTAATATTGAACTGCAAACTAGGGCATACAAAACTTTTGCCAGACCAATTCTTGAATACAGCTCATCTGTCTGGAACTTGCACTGCATATCGGACATTAATACAATTGAAAGAGTCCAGAGATATTTCACAAGAAGAGTTCTCCACTCCTCTGCTCGCCACCAGACTCAAAATTTTGGGCTTAGGCAACTTAGAACTTTGCCGTCTTCAGTCTGACCTAAACATAGTACATAAAATCATCTGCTAAAATGTCCTACCAGCCAATGACCCAGATTGTTGGGGGCAATAAAGTTGACTTTGTACATAATATACAAATGGATGAAGACTATTGCTTAACACAGTGTAAGCCGCCCTGAGTCTTCGGAGAAGGGCGGGATATAAATTCAATTTTTTTAAAAAATGAATACTTCAGCTTCAATCAAAACAATACAAGAGCACACAATAGATACAAACTCATGGTAAACCGATCCAAACTAGACTGCAGAAAATACGACTTCAGTAACAGAGTTGTCAACGCCTGGAATGCACTACCTGACTCTGTGGTTTCTTTCCCAAACCCCCAAAACTTTAACCTTAGACTGTCTACTGTAGACCTCACCCCATTCCTAAGAGGTCTGTAAGGGGCGTGCATAAGTGCACCAGCATGCCTACCATCCCTGTCCTAATGTTTTCTTTTATTCGTATCCTTTACATGTATTTATAATTATGTTTACACTTGTATCTGTCATAAAATACATGCTTGATGAAATAAATAAAATAAATAAAAAATAAACCAATTCATTTGTTTTGCTTTTCTTAAATTGTCACTCGGTTATTTTCTGATTGTAGTACAGATATAATTTCTTAAGGAACGCGTCTATAATTCTGAACAAGATCCCTGCCAGAAAAGTTGTTCACCCTTTGTCAGGGGAGAAGTAACAGAACTAAGGAGAAATTGCCTGATACTGAGAAAAATTAACCGGTGGAATGGCTTGCCTTCAACGGCTGTGGCTGCTCCATCACTGGAGGTTTTCAAGAAGAGTTTGGATAAGAGTTTGTCTGAAATGTATATGGTCTCCTGCTTGAGCAGGAGGTTGGACTAGAAAACTTCCAAGGTTCCTTCCAACTCTATTATTCTGTATTCTGTATTTTTTACATATAATGCAACTCCACCTCTTCTTTTGTTAGGCCTGTTTCCTTTTAACAACTTACACTAGAATGCAGTACATTCTAGTTATGCATTTCATCCCACCAAATTTCAGTAATGGCAACAATACTGTAGATGTCATCATGTTCTAAGACTTCATGTTCTCCCTGTTTCTTCCTCATACCTTGAGCTTAGTCACACCTGAGTCTTTTATGACTGCCTCAGCATTTGCTTCCTACATTTCCTGATTGATATCTGAATTCTCCTTCCTTCTCATCACTTCCCAATCTGGACAAAGTAATAGGGTTTCCTGGTTATCTCTCAGACTACTTCCAGCTAAGTTCCAATCATGTTTAGCTTTCCAAGTCCAGCCAATAAAAAAATGGCTCAATTTAAGTCTACCCAAGCCACAGGTAGCTTCACAATGACTGTGCTCGCACAACAAACTGAATCGCATAATCATCATACATTTTAGCTTAGCACAATGTAAGAACACCTAATTGATTGTTCAGGCCACTGGCTGAATCCAGAGATATTGGTTGATTAAGTACAAGTTTGTTCAGCAAATATCCAGTACATCTTGTACCAAAGAGCCATGTGGCTCAAAAAAAAAATGGCATTGGCTCTACCGATAGGGTGAACATTCATTGTCAGCACTTCTGGTGGTGAAATGTTACAATTGCTTCTGATATTAGAGGAGCCTGCTAGTCCTATGAAGCAAGATTAGGCTTAATGTCTACGGAGATTCCTAGTGGACAGTCATTTAGATATGAGCCAGCAATGGACAGCAGCTGCCAAAAAAGCCAATATAGTTCTGGGCTGCATAAACAGAGGGATAGAATCAAGATCACGTGAAGTGTTAGTACCACTTTATAATGCCTTGGTAAGGCCACACTTGGAATATTGCATTCAGTTTTGGTCGCCACAATGTAAAAAAGATGTTGAGACTCTAGAAAAAGTGCAGAGAAGAGCAACAAAGATGATTAGGGGACTGGAGGCTAAAATATGAAGAACGGTTGCAGGAATTGAGTATGTCTAGTTTAATGAAAAGAAGGAGTAGGGGGTGACATGATAGTGTTCCAATATCTCAGGGGATGCCACAAAGAAGAGGGAGTCAAACTATTCTCCAAAGCACCTGAGGGCAGGACAAGAAGCAATGGGTGGAAACTAATCAAGGAGAGAAGGAACTTAGAACTAAGAAGAAATTTCCTGACAGAACAATTAATCAGTGGAACAACTTCATTTATTTTCATTTATTAGATTGCCTGCAGAAGTTGTGAATGCTCCAACATCTTTTAAGAAGATGTTGGATAACCATTTGTCTGAAGTAGTATAGGGTTTCTTGCCTAAGCAGGGGGTTGGACTAGAAGGCCTCCAAGGTCCCTTCCAACTCTGTTATTCTATTCTATTCTATTCTATTCTAGTCTAGTCTAGTCTAGTCTAGTCTAGTCTAGTCTAGTCTAGTCTAGTCTAGGGATCAGGCTTAATGAACTGCTGGATTACTTTATACTTTTTAAAATATCTTCTAACCATCCCAATATTAACTTAGGGAAATGCAGTTCTATATAACTTTTTCTTAAAGAATGTTAATGCTTCTATACAGGTAGCCCTCGAGTTACAACAATTCATTTAGTGACCATTCAAAGTTACAATGGCGCTGAAAAGGGTGACTTATGACCATTCTTTACAGTTACAACCTTTGTAGCATCCCCATCGTCATGGGATCAAAATTCAGATTGCTTAGCAAATGCTTCACACTTATAACCATTGCTATGTCCCAGGGTCATGCGAACCCCTTTTGTGACCTTCTGACAAGCGAAGTCCATGGGGAAACCAGATTCACTTAACAACCGAGTTACTAACTTATCAACTGCAGTGAGTCATTTAATAACTGTGGCAAGGAAGGTCATAAAAGGGGACAAAATTCACTTGACAAATGTCTCCCTTACCAACAGAAATTTTGGCCTCAATTTTGTTTATAAATCGAGGATTATCTGTATTTAATTGCTATGTCATAAGTAAGTCTGAATGCAGTACTGTGAAATATTTCCTGCAAAATCTGAATGCAAACTGAATGGTCTATTCCAGGGGTCTCCAACCATGGCAACTTTTAGACTTGTGGACTTCAACTCCCAGAATTCTGGGAATTAAAATCCACAAGTCTTAAAGTTGCCAAGGTTGGAGATCTCTGGTATATTCCACTATCCTAAGCAGGCATCTTCCCTGTGGGAAACAATCATAACAAGCTGCAAGGATATGAAAGCAATTTCTTTGCAGATGCAATTACTTCATTTTCTGTTTCATAAGAGTCAGGACAACCATTTCTTAATTCAATAACAAAACAATGCAATGCCAGCAGTGAGACATAGTTGAGCAGGAACAGTGAGAAACAAACCAGGAATACATTCAAAGTTTTATTATTGTAAATACACATGTATGTTTACTTTCACTTCTGTTCTCATATTTCTACCACATATGTGAATGAATATTTATAAATATATTACTTGCAAATATCTAGATGGCATACTAAAAAGCAGAGACATCACCCTGCCAACAAAAGTGCATATAGTCAAGGCTATGGTTTTCCCAGTTGCAATATATGGCTGTGAAAGTTGGACCATAAGAAAGGTTGAGCGCCAAAGAATTGAGGCCTTTGAACTCTGGTGCTGGAGAAGACACCTGCGAGTCCCTTGGACTGCAAGTCATTTCTAGAGGAGATCAACCCTGACTGTTCTTTAGAAGGCCAGATCCTGAAGATGAAACTCAAATACTTTGGCCACCTAATGAGGAGGAAGGACTCACTGGAGAAAAGCCTAATGCTGGAAAAGATTGAGGGCAAAAGAAGAAGAGGATGGCAGAGAATGAGGTGGCTGGATGGAGACACTGAAGCAGTTGGCATGAGTTTAAATGGACTCCAGGGGATGGTAGAGGACAGGAAGGCCTGGAGGTACGTTGTCCATGGGGCCGTGATGGGTCGGACACAATTTCGCAACTAGCAACAACAACTTGCAATTAATACAGTATTGTCAGAAGCTGGAGCCGGAGTTCTGCAAGAATAAATAAAAATGAGATCCAGACAGCTGTGAGGAAAGAAGAAATATTTATTCCTAAAAGCAAATAGTTTGCCTTTAGGGGCAGCTGCAGAGAAATGGGATATAGCAACAGATTTTTATAGGGGAGCTTGTCCTGGTGTGAAAGTGTCCATATGCTGATTCTAGGTAAGACTTGAGGGCCGTGTGTTTGTGTGTGTGTGTGTGTGTGTGTGTGTGTGTGTGTGTGTGTGTTCCTGTGAACATGCATTTCTGCTGGGAGAGACCTAATTTAATTAACTTGATTTGTGTTTGCAGACCTTATCCTTTGATATGTGGATTAGGTCTGGGTAACTTATTTGGGGGTTTTGAGGAAATAAAAGATCCCCCCCCCGCCCATTTGCTATTTTTACTTGATTAAATTAGTTTCAGCTTGACTGTCAATTATCTACCGGAGATACTGATTCTCAGTCCACCGTGAATTCTGTTAATATTTTAAGGTAAGATGGAAATAATATGAAGAATAAAATCACTGGGGTTTTTTTTCTCAGGTCTTACTTGGAGGCTGGTAAACACAGGTGAAGTGAATATATTGCTTTCTATGATTATTTTCAGACTCCTCAAAACAGCATAATATTTTAAGGGAAGGTGAAAACAGCATAAAAAATAAAATATATCCTAATATAAAACTTCTCACAGTATGCTCATTTCAAAGGACTGATAGAGACTAATTCTACAGATCCCATTGTAAATTAAATCAGTGTAGTTTTCATCCAATGCTATGTGTTATGTTTAGAATTAGTAAGTGTAGCGCACATGATGATAAGCAATAGCATTCAGACTTATATACCGCTTCATAAGGCTTTACCGCCCTCTCTAAGCGGTTTACAGAGTCAGCCTATTGCTCCCAACAATCTGGCTCCTCATTTTACCCACCTCAGAAGGGTGGAAGGTCAACCTTGAGCTATTCAGAATTGAACTCCTGGAGCAGAGGTGGGTTTCAGCAGGTTCTGACCAGTTCTGGCGAACCGGTAGCGGAATTTTTAAGTAGTTCGGAGAACCGGTAGTAAAAATTCTGACTGGCCTCATCCCCATCTATTCTCTGCCTCCCGAGTCCCAGCTGATTAGGAGGAAATGGGGATTTTACAATAACCTTCCCCTGGAGTGGGGAGGGAATGGAGATTTTACAGTACCCTTCCCCTATCACGCCCACCAAGCCATGCCACGCCCACCAAGCCACATCTATAGAACCAGTAGTAAAAAATTTGAAACCCACCACTGTCCTGGAGTGAGCAGTGAGTTAGGCTGCAATATTGCATTCTAACCACTGCGCCATCACGGCTCTAAACAAATAAGCTTTAAAAAAAAAAACCATGATGGTGCAATATCCTGACAATTACTTGAAATTTACTGGAAGTATATATTCTCTAGTTCTTGGGTAATGCCAAATCCTGAGTTAGACAGAATTAGATCATCACTTAGCTCTTCGATTCAAGGCTGGACAAGAAATTTTATTCTCCAAACTAGCACCAGAGGGCAGGACAAGAAACAATGGTTGGAAACTAATCAAGCAGGGAAACAACCTGGAATTAAGCAGGGAGGAAAATTAACCAGTGGAACAACTTGCCTTCAGAAATCGTGGGCGCGCCATCGTTGGAGGTTTTTAAGAAGAGACTGGACAGTCACTTATCTGAAATGATATAGGTCTGGGATGGTGAACCTATGAAACGCATGCCTGAAGTGGCACACCGAGCCATGTCGGCTGGCACATGTGGTGTTGCCTGTTCCTGTTCTGTGTTCCTGCTGTGCATGTGCGCATGACAATCAGCTGTTTTTTGCACGTGCGGCGGTGCGGGAAACCGGAAGAGCTGGTCTTCTGGTTTCTGTTGTACGCATGAGCGCCAGCCAACTAATCATTGCACACATGCGCGCGCCAGTAACCGGAAGTTCATTTCCCGGCGTGCGCATGCTCCCTTTGCAGCTTCTCTTCCGGGTTGCATCCCGTGCATGCGCGGGCTCCCTTTTCTGGTGCTGAAAAGGTTCACCATCACTGGATAGGTTTTCCCGCTTGAGCACAGGGATGGACTAGAAGACCTCCAAGGTCCCTTCCAGCTCTATTCTGATTGAAACTGAAATTAAATGCTAGTGAGTTGAATTAGGTGGTGATGATAGTTGTACCTATTCTATTCTATTCTATTCTATTCTATTCTATTCTATTCTATTCTATTCTATTCTATTCTATTCCATTTGATTTGCAAAACCTAGTCCCCCTCTCTGGTAGTACAATGAGGCTTAAGAAGACTATTTAGAAGTTAACTGCATCTAGCCGAAGTAGGGATTACAATACAGTTTTTAGCTAACATGACGACTATTAGCGAGAAAGGCCAATTGTTTTTGTTCTGCATGAACAGCCCTTCTTCACAGGAAGCATATCAAGTGCTCAGCTTAAGAACATTCAAAGAGCTGCACAGCTATTTCTTCTAATGGTCAATCATTTGATATTATTATAATAGCCTCAGCCGTGTGTTTTGCTCTGTCCCTCGGCCAAAAGGAAGAGATTCTTAAGGAGCAGTTAACGCTTAGGAAGTCTGGGGAAATTCCATAAAACTATTTTCCTTTTTGGATTATAGCCTAATATTTCATTGTCAAAATATGTAAATGGTCTCAACCACTTATTGGCAATGATGATTGCTAAAACTCCAGGATTTGCTAGAAGGAGATTGGCCAGGCTAATTTTTGGATTGCTGACAAGACCTAAACGGTTTATGGTTTACTGGAAGCAGATTTTAACAGTGAATTCCTAATTTTTTTTCCTACTGGGAGAATATTGCTCCTCACACAGAGACATATACCTGCACTCAAGGAGAAACATGTTTCTCTCAAATAATTGCTGGTGTCATTTTCTTCTCCAAAACTAGCAAGGTATTTTGCTTGTTAAAATCAATAAAGCATGCAATATTTAGATCCACTAGCAGATCTGGCACTTTGAGCATCTTCATTTTTCTACTTCTACGGTTCATGATTCAGAAACACATTTATAGGACAACTTGTTAGGAAGGGGAATCAATAAGACTTAAAAGCATTTAGCTTTTTCTGTGTTGCTTCCACTTAAAGGCAGAACATAGAGGTTTCTGTCAAAGAGATCCCAGGAGTTGTGACCTGGGAGCTGGGCTAGGAAACTGGAGCTGAAGAATCTAGCAAGGAAACAGAATTGAGGAACAAGGGGGAGGGGGAGAAAGCGACATTTCACTCTTAATGTGAACTTAATGTGAACCACTCCAATCTTGATTGTAGAAAATATGACCAGTAACAGAGTTGCTAATGCCTGGAATGCACTACCTGACTCTGTGGTCTCTTCCCAAAATCCCCAAAGCTTTAACCAAAGACTATCTACTATTGACCTCACCCCATTCCTAAGAGGTCTGTAAGGGGCGTGCATAAGAGCACCAGCGTGCCTACCGTTCCTGTCCTAATGTTCCCTTTGATTGTATCCAATTCGTATGGTTATTTCATGCTTATACTTATATATACTGTTGTGTTTGACAAATAAATAAATAAAATAAAAGTCACAGTACACTGAAGGAAGTGTTCCTTGTCCAAACACAAAATTTTTATCAGGTCTAGTCTTTTGCTTATTTATTTTGTCTTATTTAGCTAGCCCTCTCCCAATTCTGGGCAGCAAACAAGGTTTAAAAATAAAACAATAACAATAACTTAAATCCACAACATACAGAAACAACAACCTGGCAACAGAGAATAAAATCATAATGCTGCCCAGACTCCACAAAGTTCCTAACCATCATCTCTTGGTAAACAACCCTATTTTCAATGCTTGATTGGAGAACATTCTAATTGTGTTTGGTTCTTCTTTGATAATACAGAGTGGTGGGATTCAACTGGTTCGCACCACTTCGGCCAAACCGGTTGTTAAATTGCTGGCTGGCCTTGGCCCTTCCAGAAGTTCCCCTATGCCCAGTTTTGGCTCACAGGTAAGTTCAGGGAGGTCTAATAGGCCCAAAATGAGGCACGCTCCCCCACAGCCCGTTTTTACTCCCAGAGGGTTGCAGGAGGAAACCGGGTGCTCCCCCTGAAGAGCACCCGAAGACTTCAGCTAGTTCAGAACGCGGCTGCGCGGGTTATTGAGGGAGCGGTTCGGAGCTCCCACATAACACCTATCCTGCGCAGATTGCACTGGCTACCTGTTGTTTTCCGGGTGCGCTTCAAGGTATTGGTTACCACCTTTAAAGCGCTCCATGGCTTAGGACCGGGCTATCTACGGGACCGTCTACTGCCGGCCTCTATCTCCCATCGTCCGGTATGTTCCCACAGAGAGGGACTCCTCAGGGTGCCGTCAGCCAAACAGTGTCGACTGGCGGCCCCAGGAGGGCCTTCTCTGTGGGGCTCCACCTGTGGAACGAACTTCCTCGGACTTCAACAATTACCTGACCTTAGGACCTTTCGCCGTGAACTTAAAACTTATTTATTTCGTATGGCTGGACTAGCCTGATTTTTATCTCTAAATTTTAATTGAATTTATGGGTTTTTAAAGTTTTATAATTTTATGCGGGAGTATGTTATTTTAACATTTGGGCAAATTTAAATTAGTTTTTTTAAGGGATGTTTTTAACTATTGTGTGTATCTGTATTTTTATCTGCCTGTTCACCGCCCTGAGTCCTTCGGGAGAAGGGCGGTATACAAATTAAAATATTCATTCATTCATTCATTCAGGAGGCTGAGTGCTGCCTGTCACAGCCACGCCTGCCATGGCCATGCCCACCTGGTCATTAGGGCAGAGAACCAGTGTTAAATTATTTGAATCCCATCACTGATAGTGCAACTCCATCTAGATCTAGAACATCACCAGATTTGGGGAGCGCTAAAACTCAAAGCCACTCACTGTTGTTTAGCAGGTTCAATAACCAGCTTAAATGGGTGATGCCCAGTGCAGGTGCCACCATGTAGAAATTAAACCTTTTTGTGACTTATCTTGTGGGTCTTCTGATATGACAAGACTAGAGTTAGTGGTACCCATTCAAAGAACAAAGAATGGACTCTGAGATTATTGTAAAACCTTAAAGGCGTATGACCTAATTATCTGAGGAGGTGCTTATCTGGATATGAATCTGTTCAGATATTTTATTTAGCAGAGGCTCTTAAGGGTGCCCTGCAGGGGTGAAATTCAGCAGGTTCTGAGAGGTTCTGGAGAACCAGTAGCAGAAATTTTGAGTAGTTCAGAGAACTGGCAAATACCACTTCTGGCTGGCCCCAGAGTGGGGAGGGAATGGAGATTTTGCAGTATCCTTCCCCCCAGGAGTGGGGAGGGAATGGGGATTTTGCAGTATCCTTCCCCTGGAGTGGGGTGGAAATGGAGATTTTGCAGTATCCTTTCCCCTGTCACGACCCCCCAAGCCACGCCCACAGAACCAGTAATAAAAAAAATTGAATTCCACCACTGCTGCCTTGACATACAGGTATTTTTCAGGAACATCAAATGCTCTATACATCTAGACAGCATCAGGTTAACAAAGGCTGGCTTCCATATGGGCAGAAATGTTTTCTAAATTAGGCAAAAAAAATATTAATCATCTTAGTTATTTCTTAACTAAGAAATATCAAAGTACTTAATCAAAAAGTACCAATATACTTTTTAAAAAAAATACATTATTTCAACAAGGAAAAAGCATGGCAAGACATACCACGACCAGTAAGGCAGGGATTCTCAAACTTTTCAAATA
The DNA here is from genome assembly GCF_028640845.1 of Ahaetulla prasina. Lineage (NCBI taxonomy): Eukaryota > Metazoa > Chordata > Lepidosauria > Squamata > Colubridae > Ahaetulla > Ahaetulla prasina. The sequence continues at coordinate 17,554,227 of NC_080545.1, read as the reverse complement.
GATTGATTTTTCTCATCACCGTGATATAACAAATTCAGGATTATGCTCTAAAAAATATATAAATTTATCCCTCCAGAAATACAGTTTGGAAATTAAGACTGACAGAAAATGTATCTCATGTAAGAATTCCCTTTGTGATAGATGGCATTTCCCAATAATATGTTAACAAAACTTGGTCCTGGTTATTTTAGTCACAGAAATATATGCGCGAGGAAAAATAGCTGAACATCCTTCTTGAATGACAATGATGAAAGCATGAATGCACACAGATAATTTTTCCTTATTTAATTTCCCCGGCTTCTTTTTAATATTGCTGATAATAGCACACAATGAGGTTATTAAAAACAATTTTAAAAGCTTTGCTAGTTAAGAAGCATCAGCTGCAATCCTAAACTAAATGGCCAGACTCTCCCCAAGAACTGGGTTGCTATAAGACACATTTATGCCAAGATCTAAACAGTCGTAAAAGTACATAGGGTATAAAATTTGGGATAAATTTTCATTCATAAATGTGCACTAATTTCTATTAAAAATGAATGAGAGGAATTAAAATTTCATTCAGAGCTTACGTCCCAGTACTTTCAATAAAATTAACGCTAAAATATTTTTCCCTACTCTGTTCAGACAAGATGGCCTTCTAGAAAAATTCAGAGAGCTCTTTTGATTCTGTTCAAGCATAAATGTCATAAATTGTCCTATTTCTATAAGAGGTCCTTTAAAGCAGGGGTCACCAACCTTTCAGACTTCAGGGACCAATAAATTCATAATTTTAAATCCCTCGGACCACTAATATGAATTTTTTAAAAAGATAAATAGTACTTAAGGTAAAGGTAAAGGTTCCCCTCGCACATACGTGCTAGTCATTCCCAACTCTAGGGGGCGGTGCTCATCTCCGTTTCAAAGCTGAAGAGCCAGCGCTATCCGAAGACGTCTCCGTAGTCATGTGGCCAACATGACTCAACGTCAAAGGCGCACGTAACGCTGTTACCTTCCCACCAAAGGTGGTCCCTATTTTTTCTACTTGCATTTTTACGTGCTTTCGAAACTGCTAGGTTGGCAGAAGCTGGGACAAGTAACGGGAGCTCACCCCGTTACACGGCAGCACTAGGGATTCGAACCGCTGAGCTGCCGACCTTTCGATCGACAAACTCATCGTCCTAGCACCTGAGTCATTGAATATAGTGCAATATAAAAAATGCAAATAATTTTTCTGCAGACCACCAAAAGTTTCTTGCGGACCATCAGTGGTCCTGTTGTGACCCAGGTTCCTGGACCCGGACTCCTGGACTCGGATGATTCAGAAAGTGAGGGAGAAGACCTGGCCAGCCCTGCTTCTCTTGAGCCCTTTCCCTCCCTGGCACCCACTCAAAGGGAGGAGGAGGGGCCGGCACAGCCTGATTCCATGGAGCCTCCTGCTGATTTGGCAACGCCCCAAGAACAGTTTTGGAGTGATGCAAGATTACGTAGACGTGATCGCCGTGCGCAGCAGCGGAAGAGTTGGGACAAAGCCAAGTCATAATTGTCATGCAGTGACATCTGCAGAGACTATAAATAGGAGGCGGGACTTCCTGGTTTTTTGTCTTGGACAAAGTAATGAGTTGGCGCGAGCTAATGAATTGGCGCGAGCTAACTGTTTCAATGGAGGGAAGAATATATTCGTGAGTAATTCTGGCCTTATCTATAATTTCCTCGTTATCTCCAGAAACTTGGCAGGCCCGTGGGCAGACGTGGCCAGGACATGTATCTATGTAAATAAAAGGAAAAAAGGAAGGCCTCTGACGGACTCTTTGCTGGGAGTATTGGGGGAAGGGAAACAGAACAGGTCCACGGATCACCAGTTGGTGACCACTGCTTTAAAGCTTCCCATCTTGCCCAGAGAACCAGAAAAAAATATACATGAGGCTTTGGCTGAGCTGTCATATGTTCAGCAGGTTCTTACAAATCACAGTAAGCTGATTAAATTTAGCATTCCCAGAAAAAAGAATCACGCTGAATGAGACAAGCATATGTATATGGAAAATTTAGAGAAAACTTTTAAGCTGTGGCTAGGCATATAAGTTTGTTTTAAAAGAAATCAATAGATGTTAAGTTCTTCCTTAGGAGATTCAGTCTTATTGTTTTCAACATAATTAGAATCCTCTTCCTCTTCCTTTCTCTTCTTCGTCTTCCTCTTTTTTTCCTTTTGAGTCAGTGTTGGCTTCTGGCAAGTCCCTGCAGTTTTCTTGGCAAGATTTTGGAAGTGGTATGCCGTTGCTTTCTTCCTAGGGCTGAAAGAGTGACTGACTCAATGCCACTCAGTTGGCTTTGTCCCTAAGGCGGGACTAGAACTGATAACCTCTTGATTTCTAGCCTTATGCCTTAATTACTACACCAAACTGGCTCTCTAGAACTAAAAGATAAACTTATTTTTTCCTTCACTCTGCCTGGACAAACTGGCTATGCTGTCTTTGTAAAGACTGGAGCATGATCTTGTTAAGTTCTGGCATTGCCTGTGGGTGCAAAGCCCTATCCCTGCTACTACATCCTACTTTTATTCACATTAATGCTCTGTTGGAAGAAATATCCATCTGGTTCAGTTTCAAGCTGAGAGAAAGACACTGGAAACATGGAGGCTGATTGGAAAGATGGTTTAATGATGAACAGTCCTGGGTCAGCTGACAAAATGGAGTTGAGAGTGGAGGGGAGGTGTTATACTTTATCTGGGCTTTGTATTTGAGCTTCCTTTCCCTGTGCAAGAGCATGCATACTATTGGCTGTTGTCAGATTCCTATGAGGTCATAGCTGGCTCTATAGGCAAAAGAGGAAATGCAAATCATAGGTGCTTGTCTGAGCTAATTTAGTTTACCTCATTGTTTATCTGAGCTCCCAGGTGAAGTTTGGACTGTTCATGGGTGGGGGGTTTTCATGCAATGTCTGAAATGCCATTAGGAGATTGTGCAATGTAGATCGAACTCTGTGTCTTCTGCTAAACGGTAGTAGGTTAATCCTATTATGTCCTGAAGGATCATGTCCTGTTCTTAATCCCGTCACCCTGAAGCTGAAGGTCTTTTGTTTTGTAGATAGGCTGGTCCAATCTTTCTTATTTTTTTTTTTATTATTTTTTTTTTTAATTTTTAAAAAGAAAATACATTTATTCCACCCTTGTGCTATACATAAAAAAGGAAGATTTGGGTCTTCGGATATATCTTCATGATTGTCAAATAGAATAGAAGAGTGGAATTCTGAAATGTGGAAATTAGCTTTAAATGATAAAATGACATGTGATATTAAAATTAGAAGTGGATAAAGAAGATATTTTCTGGAAGATTTGGAAACCATTCGTGGACTATGCGCTTGGAAAATTGGACGCCTCAGTACCTGTACCTCGAGAACGTGGATTTTGGTCCAATCTTTCTTAATGGGCACAAAATATCTGCTGGGGCTGGACTAGACTGAGTCTGCTTTCTGTCTTTAAAAAACCATGTTTCTCCATTTCTCCATTTAGGGAAATATAATATTCTGTCTTTCTTAATATTTCCCAAAATATTTCATTCTTCTAGGGGCGAGGGGCTTCCCACAGCTCTGAATTTCAAAAATTATTGTTGATCAGTTGTAGTGTCCCTTCTGATTCTTCAGAATGATTACCTTTTAATAGTATTTTGAAGACAGAAATGTAAGCCAGGCATAATTAGATACTGATGTTGAAGGGGACTGAACTTTGTTTTCCATGTTCAAGGTTTGTTTTTTCCCCCTCTATGTCTAGTCAAAAATTACATTAAAAATATGTGAAACCTTTTCTATGCCATGTTCCAAAACATTTTGTATGCATCATAATATGGATGTCTAAATTTAAACGTTTATTATTCTGTGGTTTCTCATTTTGTTTCCTTAGCATGGTTGGACCTGATGTATGGGGCAGAATATAAATTGGATTATGAGATTGTTTTGTTGGTGTTATGTTATCATCATGTGTTGATTGATGCTTCTGACTGGCTGAAATGAGATACTGTCAAGAATAATGCCAACATTACCATCAGATGACAAGATTATCAGGAACGCTGGAATAACTATTGTTGCTGCCTTCTTTTCTGCTATTATTGCTATGCTTTTGTTATTATTGCTGTATAAAAACAGAGATGAAGACGGTCTTGCGGTCATTAACCAGCACAGTGGAAAAATATAGAATATCATCAAAATGTAAACTTGAGGTTACTGATCTGTAGAAACTTTCATCTGCTCTTTAGATTGCTCGAGAGGAATTTGCTTTCCCAACAATTGAAGCCTTTCCGTTTGAATTTTTCACCCAGATTCACATATTTTTTTTCAAGTTCATAGGGCCTGTAAATACCTCTTGTCTAATCTTTAGTTCATGGGATGTGGTGGCTCAGGGGCTAAGATGCTGAGCTTGTCGATTGAAAGGTCGGCAGTTCAGCAGTTCGAATCCCTAGTGCTGCTGTGTAACGGGGTGAGTTCCCGTTACTTGTCCCAGCTTCTGCCAACCTAGCAGTTCGAAAGCAGATAAAAAATGCAATTAGAAAAAATAGGGACCACCTTTGGTGGGAAGATGTGCGCTTTGGCGTTGAGTCATGCTGGCCACATGACCATGGAGACGTCTTCGGACAGCGCTGGCTCTTTGGCTTTGACACGGAGATGGGCATCGCCCCCTAGAGTCGGGAACAACTAGCATATATGTGCAAGGAGAATCTTTACCTTTAATCTTTAGTTCAGAAAGAATCAGACTAAATTAAAACAGTATGACATTCTATATTTCAATAACAATTCTGATATTGCTTGAGAAATACTAAGAAACAGAATACAGAATCACAGAATTGGAAAGGACCTTGGATATTTTCTAATCCAAACCCTGACAAATGGTTGTCCAATCTCTTCTTTAAACCCCACCCCCCCAGCGATGGCGATCCACAATTTCTGGAAGCAAGCTGTTCCACTGATTCGTTATTCTCACTATCAGGAAATTTCTCTGTTGTCCTAATTTGGAACTCTCCTTGATAAGTTTCCATCCATTACTTCTTGTCCTGTTCTTAGGTACTTTGGAGAATAGGTTGTCTCCCTTTTCTCTCTGACAGCCCCTCAAGTACTGGAAGACAGACCATCTTTTGCCAGTTGCATCAGAGATGAAATCTACTTACCTTCCTTACCGGTTCGGAAGTGTGCACGCTGAAAGGGACAGTTTGAACTGTCAGCTGACTGAGTTGCCTCTATGCCGTGCCCCAGGTCATCACAGCAAAATCAATAATGGGAGATCTACAGTACCAGAGTCCCAAAACCCAGAACCACTTGTCTTTGCTTGGGTTAAGCTGAAGCCTGTTGCATGCAACCCAGACTCTCACAGCATTGACACAGGTCCTCCATCCCAGGGGTCTCCAACCTTGGCAACTTTAAGCCTGGCGGACTTCAACTCCCAGAATTTCCCCAGCCCATCGCTGCTGCCACCTATCGCCACCTCCATGTGCCCCATTTTTGGCCACCACCTCTGCCTATCCCTGCCATCTGGAATGGGCTGAAAACGGGATGAGCGGAGGCCAAAAATGGGGCATGCAGAGGTGGCAATAGGTGGTAGCTGTGAAAGGTGGCGACGATCCCTGCAGCCTGGAACGGCTGATAGGCGCTATTCTGGGAGGCAGATCCAACCACAAATCAGCTGCTTATGTTAAATCAGGCTGTGCTGAAGGTGACCAGACTGTTTGCTGTTTGCTGCAAGCAGGCAAATTGCTGGGAGGCAGAGGCCGAATGGTGGGGGGTGGGCGGGTGTTCAGCAACATTCACCCTATAAGTCGCACAGACATTTCCACCCATTTTTTGGGGTGGAAAAAGTGCGTCTCATAGTCCGAAAAATACGGTATATAAAAGATATAGCCTATATGTTAAAAAGAAAGGTGGAAGCGCGTTTATATTGGACAGAGCGTTCTTTCTAGCTATGATTTGAAAAACGATTTTATTCATGCCCAGTGAGATTTTTGTTTGTCACTTCACAATCTACTTTTGAAAGACATGTAAGATTCAAAAGTGACTTTCCATATGGCAAGAGCAGCTGTTGATCAAGATGGCTGAACCCAGGGACTCAACTGAGCAGAGCAATACAGTACATTAAAATCCTGACTAGATAAGGTGAGGTAAAAATATATTACTCTGGTCACCAAACAGCTTTAAATAACATTAAACATAAGCATAAAATAAAGTGTGATTAAAGCAAAATAGAGCCAAACGAAAAATAATAAATTGAACAACCAGGTGCAGGTGACATGTTTAAAATTCAAGGAAAACCTCTTTGAACATAGGAGTTAAGATCAGTACGGCTTCAGTGAAACAGACAACGTAACAGATAATAAGAACAGATAAACAGAAAAGTTAACCATTTTAGTTATCATTAAATTTGAGCAAATTTAATCAAATCAATCTGTTCCTAGTGAGGTCATGCTGCATCTTGCTGGCTATTGAGCAACAGTTGGCAACAGAAGAAAATGAATCACTCTGATTAGCTAAAAGATAATTGAGATAAAAAGAGTCAATAAGGCCTGGTATAATTAAGTTAATAAAGGGTGTAATAAATATATCTCAGAGATTTTCATGGGACTAACAGTAAAGAAGCGAGTAGGTTGTTACAATTGCAATAGTGACATGATAGCAGTATTTCAGTATTTGAGGGGCTACCATAAAGAATAAGGGGTCAACTTATTTTCCAAAGCACACAAAGGCAAGACGAGGAACAATGGAGGGAAACTAATCAAAAAGAGAAGCAACTTGGAATTAAGGAGAAACTTCCTAACAGTGAGAACAGTTAACCAGTGGAACAGCTTGCCTACCGAAGTTGTGGGTGCTTCATCACTGGAGATTTTTAAGAAGAGAATGGACAGCCATTCCATAGGTCACCTGTTTGAGCAGCGGTTTGGATGAAAAGACCTCCAAGATCCCTTCCAGCTTTATTCTGATTGATCGATTGATTGATTGATTAATTGATAGTCCCTGGCATAAAATAAAAAAGGCATTTATTGTATGGAATATTCTGAAATCTCCTTTCCTAAATCAAAATTTGCAGGACATTACACCATGAAAGCCTCCTAGCTTTTCAGATTTTGCTATGGTGGTAAAATAACTAGCTTAACTTAAGAAGACACTACATAACTTATAACTTATGAAGATACTACAAGGAATTAGGCTGCATATCAAATATTTTTCAGTTATGCTTCTTGGCCAAGTAATACCCAGCTGGTATTAGTGGGTGAGGAGAAAAGCCATTGTAATGCTTTCTTCCCTTTCACTTACTCCCCCCATTTGAAGACAAATGGGTTGTCTTACAAATATAGGGTTAAACCAGTGGTGAAATCCAATTTTTTTTACTACGAGCTTGGTGGGCATGGTGTGGCTTGGTAGATGTGGCAGGGGAAGGATACTGCAAAATCTCCATTCCCTCCCCACTCCTGGGGGAAGGATGTTGCAAAATCCCCATTCCCTCCCCACTCCTGGGGGAAGGATGTTGCAAAATCTCCATACCCTCCTCACTCCTGAGGGAAGGATACTGCAAAATCCCCATTCCCTCCCCTCTCCTGGGGGAAAGATATTACAAAATCTCCAATCTCACCCCACTCTGGGGCCAGCCAGAGATGGCATTTGCCGGTTCTCCAGACTGCTCAAAATTTCCGCTACCGGTTCTCCAGAACCTGTCAGAACCTGCTGGATTTCACCTCTGGGCTAAACCTCCAGGGAAAGTGAAAAGCTCTAGCCAAAATTTAAGCATGTTAATCCATGCACTGGTTGTTCCTGACTATACATTTTCATAGACAGAACTTTAGATCCAGCAATCCGTATCTTGGCCATGTTTGCTGGGGTAGCTGGTTGCTATCTATGAATGAATCTATCCATTTTAGCTTCTGTACATTTTTTTATTTTTGGAAATGTCCATTTCTATGTCTCCCTTTAGAATAGAACAACAGAGTTGGAAGATATCTTGAAGGTCTTCTAATCCAACCCCCTTTGTTCTTCTTAAATTCAGTTCTTCCCATTCTCATACAGGTTTGTACTAAACTGAGTATGTGTGCTGCACACATTTCTCGGACTGTGGTATTTTGTATATGATATTGCCTGACTTTTTTTTTCAAAAGTTACTGCCCAACACAAAGCTTTTTGGGAGATTATTTTCGCAAGTTTCTTGTAGCATTTTCTCTAATATAGTTCCTGATTTATCGTAGGACTGCTATGCAATTTACAGAGAGGTGTAAGTGGTGGAAGATTTATGAGATGGCGTTTCATACAGAAGTTCAAAAATACAAAATTATATGAGCTCACACACTGAGTAAACAAATCCTATGATGGACAGAATATTAGGAAAGTGCTCCATTTTCTCTCCCTCCAAATTTTTTTTTTTAAAAAACACATGTTTGTCATATTTTCATCAAAATGCAGCAGAGCTCTTTGGAGAAAGGAAAAAGTATAAATCAGTCTTCCCATGCAGTAATTACAATCCCCTAGGTGCGTGATGGTGAACTTATGGCACCAGAGGTGGCACACAGCACCTTCTCTCTGGGCACACGAGCTGTCTCCCCAGTTCAGCTTCACCGTGCATGCACACATGCCTCCCGCTGGCCGGCTGGTCTTCGGGTCTCTGCCATGCATGTGTGTGGGGGTGAGGCGCGTGCAGGGTGTGTGCAGAGGCACATGTGCATGCGCAGGAGGAAGGGCACATGCCGGAGGTGCACACACATTACATTTGGGGGGTTTGGGCGCACATGCTCGCATTCACGTGCGCACGTGCACGCTTTGGGCACTTGGTCTGGAAAAGGTTAGCCATCCCTGCTCTAAGCCTTTTGGTCTGTGAGATACATTAAGAATTCTTCATGTGGCTCCTTTGCGAGAGCAGATACTAAAATAAGGAGCTCTACATTCTGATGGGCCTGGGCATTCTTTATTAGAATTCTTACCATCTATGCTTGTAGTCAGTGGTGGGATTCAGCCAGTTCGCACCACTTTGGGAGAACCGGTTGTTAACTTTCTGAGCAGTTTGGTGAACTGGTTGTGGGAAGAAATCATTAGGACAGAGAACCGGTTGTTAAATTATTTGAATCCTACCACTGCTTGTAGTGATCTCTTATGTATTTCGACTGTCTTATGTTGGCTATTGGAACTCCAGTCTGTTGCTGTAAAGCAGCGGTGTCAAACTGGATTTCTTCAAGGGACCGTAGTTCATTAGCACTGTAGTTGTCCTCCACAGGCTGGCCAAGGGGGAGACGGGATGGATGGCAGACAGGACAGGCGCCTCCTGTAGCACCCTGCCAACCATGCACCCACTGTGCCCCATTTTGGCTGGTAGATTGCTGCAGGAGGCTGTCCAGGTCAAAAACAGGGCATGTGGGGGCTCCCTCACCTTGTTTTCGCTAGCAGAGGCACCAGGGACCAGTTCTGTGGAGAGAGGTTTTTCCGTGGACCAGAGGGGACGTGGTTTCATATGCTGCCTGCATCCCACAAATGGGAATTCGCTTGTTTGCATAGCGTGGTTTCTGGTATGCTGCAGCCCAGTGCTAAGCCACAGACCATGTGTTGTGTCTTGTCCGCTCTCAGTGCAGCCGGGGTCTGCTTATCTGCTCCCAAACATGGAGGAATGTATGCCTCCCGGCCCCAGTCCTGGCTCCATGCCCAAGCAGACTGCAGAGGAGGGAGCATCCCCCGGCCCCAGCTCTGGCTCCATGCCCAGGCAAACGGAGCAGCTAGACCCCTCCCCCTCCTCCACAGCATGTGAGCCTGAGGAAAGTTTACTTCCAACAGCTGATTGGAGTGACCCTCACATCAGAAGATTGGATAGGCGGAGGCAACAGAAGGAAGGGAGGGGCAGGCCTTAATGAGTGCTGAGTCATGGAGCCACACCCCATGGCCTATATAAAGGATCTGCTTTCTGGCAGTCTCTGAGTCAGGCAAAGTCGAACTTATCTTGCTGAAGTCACTTACTGGTCTCCTGCCTGCTCTGAGGACTTTGCTAGGACTTTGGGCAGAGCTGCAGAGGCAAGCCTGATTCGGATTTCCCTGACCCGGCCGTCAGCGGAGGAATGGGACACGACACCATGGGTTGGGAACTCCTGGTGTAGAGGAGTGCTTTAGGATGTGTTGGACCTCAGCTCCCAGAATTCTCCATATCTTAAAGCTGATCGTTGAAAAAAAATATTCATGCAGAGGAATTCAGAGATGGCGCCAATAAATGCAAGAACCATGATCAGAATCACTAAAAGATAATAAATGAGAAAATAAATAACTTGGTCTTGGGAAAGAAGAGAAAACGAGAAAATTATTTGTGAACCCCTGCACCCTGTTTTTGCTAGCAAAGGAACCATGGGCCGGCCAGCCCCGTGGGCCGGATCTAAGCACCCCACAGGCTGGATCCGGTCCGTGTGCCTTGAGATAGAAGAACTGCTTAACTCCTTCTTTGCATCCCTTTACACAAAAGGAAGAAATTGTGCAATCTATCAAAAGAAGCAGTAAGGGAAATAGAACAGGAATGCATGTCAGAAGAGGCAACAAGTATGAGTCATCTGGACCAGAGTGTTTACATTGTAGGATTCTGAAGGAGCTGGCAGATGTGATCTTGGAATCACTGAATGTAATTTTTTAAAGCAGGGGTCTCTGACCTTAGTAACTTTAAGGCTTGCTAGCTGAGGAACTCTGGGAGTTGAAGTCCACAAACCTTAAAGTTATTAAGGTTGGAGACCCCTGTTTTAAAGGACCTGTAGCACAGAAGAACTATTAGAAGAATAGGACAGAGTTGATGTGATTCCAATCTACAAAAAGGGAGAAAAAGGGATGCAGGAAACGATAGGCTAGTCAGCTGGACATCAATATTTGAGATAATCAAGTGGTAGATTTATCAGCATCTAGAAAAGTGATTGCTGGAAACCAGCATGGGTTTGTTAAAAACAAATTATGTCAGACAAACCTTATTGCTTCTTCTGGGTGAGGGAAATGCTGCGAACATACTACTCTTGGACTAAGGCATTTGCCAAAGTCGACCACAGCCTAATTCAATATGATAGAATAATGTGAGATGGACGGTACCACCACCAGATGGATTCGCAGTTGGCTGATCAACTGCATCCAGCATTTACTGTAGTCCTCAATGGAACTACATCTACCTGGAGGGAAGGTACCTCAAGGTTCATCTTGGGCTCACTACTCTACAACATCTTAATAGACAAGGTGAAGGGATAGAATAATAATAATAATAGAATAATCTTAATAGACATTTAGATCAGTGGTGGGTTTCAAACTTTTTTTACTACCGGTTCTGTGGGTGTGGCTTGGTGGGCATGGCATGGATTGTGGGCGTGGCTTGGTGGGCGTGGCACGGGAAGGATACTGTAAAATATCCATTCCCACCCCACTCAGGGGGAAGGATACTGCAAAATCCCCATTTCCTCCCAATCAGCTGGGACTTGGGAGGCAGAGAATAGATGGGGGTGGGGCCAGTCAGAATTTTTTACTCTGAACTACTCAAAATTTCCACCACCAGTTCTCTAGAACTGGTCAGAACCTGCTGAAACCCATCTCTCATTTAGATGAGGGGATAGAAGGTGAGCTCATCAGATTTACAGATGACACCAAGCTGGAGGGAATAGTTATCAGTTTAGAAGATAGACTCAAGATTTAGAAGGATGTTGACAGACCTGAGCATTGGACTCTATTCAGTGGTGGGATTCAGCTGGTTCACACTGGTTCATGCGAACCGGTTGTTTAATTATCCATCCCCCACTATCAAAGTGGATCCTGGGAGCTGTGTTGTGCTGCTATGGAGATACAGGCAATGGAGCGGCTGCAGCGAAGGAAGGAGAAGGCTGCTTTCCCTCTTTCTTCTCCCTGCTCCTACTCCTTCCCTTGTGCTGGCTGCTCTGTGGTCCATTTCTCCATTGCAGCACAGCGCCCAGGATCCACTTTAATAGCGGGGGTGGGATTGGCCAAGGGTGAAATCCAGCAGGTTCTGACAGGTCCTGGAGAACCGATAGTGGAAATTTTGAGCAGTTTGGAGAACCGGTAGCGGAAATTTTGAGTAGTTTGGAGAACCGGTAGCGGAAATTTTGAGTAGTTCGGAGAACCAGCACCCCACTCTGGCTGGCCCCAAAGTGGGGGTGGGAATGGAGATTTTGATGTATCCTTCCCCTGCCATGCCCACCAAGCCACACCCACCAAGCCATGCCACGCCTACCAAGCCACGCCCACAGAACTGGTAGTAAAAAAAATTTGGATTTCACCACTGGGGTGGGTGGGTAATTTAACAGCCTGTTCACCCTGGGTCAGGTTGGCCGTGGCGGATGGTTCGTCCCACATGTGTGGTGGAGCTGGAGGATGGGGATGGGCCACACCGACCTGACCCTGGGCGAATCCCACCATTGGCCCTATCCAACAAGATGCAGTTCCGTGGTGAGAAAAGTAAGGTCCTGCACTTAGGCAGGAAAAACCAAAAATGCATAGGCATAAAACAGGAGGCACCTGGCGCAACGCTAGTAATTTTTAGAGGATCTAGTTGTCCTAGTGCAGTGATGGCTATCCTTTTTGCCATCGCATGCCAGGAGAGGGGGCGGGGGGGTCGCGCGTGTACCCACACCCATAATTCTATGTATGCGCAACACACACACCCCGCTCCCCCTGCTCCCGGCATGTGATGGCCCAGTAGGCCCGTTTCTGTCTCTCACCTGGCTCCTTTCTAGGAGTTGGGGGGGGTGAAAACAGCCTCCCCCCCACCCACCCCGGAGGTCCTTAGGAGGCCAGAAACGGCCCGTTTGCCAACTTCCGGTGAGAGAGGAAGTTGGCAAACGGGACATTTTTGGCCTCTGGAGGACCTCCGCGGGGTTGGGGAAGGCCGTTTTCACACACACCCCCGACTCCTAGAAAGGAGCCAGGTGAGAGAGAGAAACGGGCCTTCCCCACCACTTCATGAGGGCCTCTGGAGGCAGGAAACAGCCTCTTTCCCTACTTCTTGTAGGCCCAGAAGGCCCGAAGCTCATGTGCCCTCTGATATGGCTACGTGTGCCACCTGTGGCACGTGTGCCATAGGTTCGCCATCACGTCCTAGTGGAACTCGACAAAGCTCAGGATAGGGCTGGAAGGGCAAGAGACTGATGACAATGTTTCTGAAGTCATATGTCTTCTGACTTCTGCAGACATGGTGGGGTTTTAGAATACCCTTTTCCCCCCCTTTTCAGTGTGAGTCAGGCTGCATTTGGACAAACTTAGAATCCATGCAGGGAGAAAATTTGCTTCTGGTGACTTTTCCACCTTGAATAGTCAAATTCATATGTTTGAGAAAGGTCATTCTATAATACTCAGCATTTTGAAAGGCTTGCAAAGTGTTGTAAGGGGATAACATAGAAGAAAAAAAATAATCAGCAAAGGAAATGAGGTGGAATTCACAACCCATCTCCTCCCACTTATGACTGTATGACTGTAACTTTGTTGCTTGTATCCTTACAATTTATATTTATATTGATTGTTTCCTGATTGCTTATTTGTACCCTATGACTATCATTAAGTGATGTACCTTATAATTCTTGACGAATGTATCTTGTCTTTTTATCTACACTGAGAGCATATGCACCAAAGACAAATTCCTTGTGTGTCCAATCACACTTGGCCAATAAAGAATTCTATTCTATTCTATTCTATTCTATTCTATTCTATTCTATTCTATTCTATTCTATTCTATTCTATTCTCTTAATTTCCCCCCATGCAAAGCATATTTACTTAGGTTTTTTCAGAGCAGACATCTTTATTATTCTGGGAGAAGCATAGTGCTATAGTAATCAAAGTGAAAAATATGCACTATAAAATTATATTTTCGTTCAGTCGTAGTTTTGCTTTCTTTGCAAACAATTAGCAGTAGCAGAAGTAATTTTAATCATTAAAACTGTTGGAAGAAATATCTATCTGGTTCAGTTCCAAGCCGGGAGAAAGACACCGGAAACATGGAGGCTGCCTGGAAAGATGGTTTAATGATGAAGCAGAACCACCAAGCATATATATGTGATTCTGGATAGCTGACCACATAAAGCTGAGAGTGGGGGGTATTTATACCTTCTCTTGGGCTTTGCACTTGAACTTCCTGTTCCTGTGCAAGAACATGTATTCTTTTTTTAAAAAAGTTTTTGATTTTATTTCTTATAAACACATTGTAAATGTACATTCTTTTATTCATGGTTAATCACACACATATATATTTTAAAGAAAGAAAAAAAACTATTTTTTAATTACATTCGGGGTTGCCAAAACATGTATTCTATTGGCTATTGTCAGACTCCCATGGGGCCATGCAGGGGTCATATTTATCTGAGCTAAGTTTGATTGAAGTTTGGACTGCTGATGCAATGAAAGGGTGGTGGGCAATTCCTATTGTGGCTGAGGGCTAATTCTACCTTTGTTCAGACCTTGCTGCAGGGAATTTTTGCCTCTGAATAGAGCTACCTAGATCTCAATAAGCTCTTAACTCTTAAGTGCTGACATCTCCTATTAAGAAAGGTGGGGGCTGCTTTCTCCCTGTAAAAAAAAGTTTCTCAATTTCTCATCCAGAGAAATATAATATTCTGCTTTTTTAATATTTCTCAAAATATTTCATTCTTCTAGGAGAGGGATGGGTACTAACTTTCTATAAAACTGAAGTAAATATTGCTCTCTGGAATTGTGGTGTAAACTGTTTAAATAGCTTGATGCCCCTCACAATGCATTTACATTAGCCTTAGCTAAGTTATAAAATCGTATCTGAGATACTAAAGTTTTGTGCATTGAGATTTTTTTTAAAAAAAAACATACTTCTATATACCATCTTCAACTACTCAGTTTCCTCTGTTAGTCATTGCCAATTAATCTAACATGTAAAAAGCAAACCCTTAATTAAATCAACTCCACATTCTGACCTTTGGAAGAAGAATTATGCTATTTTTAATGCCACAATCTGCTAAATTACCTCATTGAAGGGTTGATATTTATTCAGAGTTCACTATATTTTAATTATTTGCACACACCTCCTAATTGCAACTGACTACTCAGAGTGCAGGAATTTGGTTTGGTGTAGTTAATCATTTGTAAATTGCTGACTTCTAAATCAATCAAAAAAACAACTATGTATACCTTACTCAACATACTTTCTTGGCACTTTCCAGGAATAATCAAGAGAAGGCAGTTTCTGTAGGCTGAAAATGTTTATAGGCTGGTTTGCCATGTTATTTTGTGATGGTTAACAAAAGTAGAATTGGAATCGGATCCTATAATATTATTGCTGGTTTTTCTTCATGTCCTAGAAGCACTTAGTAGCTTATCAAAACAATCCAGGACAATAATTAAGGGCTCATATAGTAAGAATTTGAGATTAGAGATAGGGAAAAGGGATAGTTGGATAACATATACATTTTTTTTCTGAACATAGCACATTTTGCAACTGGTAGTCTCCAATTACAAATTTACAGGCAACTCTGAAAAGCTCATGTTGCAAATATCTTGATGAGAGAAATTAAGAGGTGGAAGAGATCAACAACCAACATTTAACTTCAAGTAACCCAATGTGCAGTTAAATTTTATTAGCAATCAATAAAAATATGAGGGAAATGTAATGTTGAAAGCACATAAAAAATGTCCCATGTTTATCGCTTATTGTACAGCTTTGAGCTCCTTGGCTAGAGCATTAATCTTAATGACCAGTTGGGTAGAATACCATCTGTGTGCCTTCTATTTATTCTTTAAAAATAAATAAAAGATAAAAATCCATGAAAGAATCCTGGAATATCTCAGATGGGATAAACCCCTGCAGGCTCATTCTACCGTTTGAGATTTGGTGATTTAAAATAGTGATATTGTTTCCTCACAGGAAGGAAAGTGACTGGATGACTCTCTCCACACAAACCTGATCTTGTCAATAAGGTAAAGGTAAAGGTTCCCCTTGCACATATGTGCTGGTTGTTCCTGACTCTAGGAGGCGGTGCTCATCTCCGTTTCAAAGCCAAAGCGCCAGCGCTGTCCGAAGACGTCTCTGTGATCATGTGGCTGGCATGACTAAACACCAAAGGCACACAGAACACTGTTATCTTCCCACCAAAGGTGGTCCCTCTTTTTCTACTTGCATTTTTTATGTGCTTTCAAACTGCTAGGTTGGCAGAAGCTGGGACAAGTAACGGGAGCTCACCCCGTTACATGGCAGCACCAGGGATTCGAACCGCTGAACTGCCGACCTTTCGATCAACAAGCTCAGCATCCTAGCCCCCTGAGCTACCCAGTCCCCTTAGCAACAGTCATACCTATCTTCAAAAAAGATGACCCCAGCCTTGTTGAGAATTATAGACCAATCTCCCTTTGCTGCATCACCTCTAAAGTCCTGGAATCCATCATAAACCAATCCTTCACCCTCCACTTAGTGACAAATAACCTACTCTCTAATAAGCAATTTGGTTTCAGGAAAAATTTGTCATGTAATCTGCAACTCATACACTGCAAAAACATTTGAACCTCTCAACTTAACCAGGGTAAAGTAATAGATGCAATCTACATAGACTTTTTTTATTATTTTATTTTGTCACAAAATAAAACAAGCATCAGCATAAATCAGCAAAATATCATATAAGCATATATATGAGCAAAAGTATGTAATAATTTGATATAATGAAAGGAAACACTAGGACAGGAACGGTAGGCACTTTTGTGCTCTTATGCACGCCCCTTAAAGACTTCTGCAAAGCCTTTGGATTCAATGGTCCATGACAAACTTCTGTTAAAACTAAGTTCTTATGGCATTTCTGGATCTTTGTACAAGTGGATAGCTACATTCCTATCAAACAGGCAACAAGTAGTTAAAATGGGAAATGCTATATCAAACCCTGCACCTGTCAACAGCGGTGTTCCCCAAGGCAGCGTTCTAGGACCAACACTCTTTCTGCTTTATATAAACGACCTTTGTGATCATATTATAAGCAGCTGCGTCCTCTTTGCCAACGATGTAAACCTCTTTAAAACCACAGACAATTCTACTACCCTACATAATGGCCTAGCTTATGTATCTGAACGGTCAAACAATTGGCAACTCCAAATCTCTGCTAACAAATGCTCAATCCTGCACATTGGCAATAAAAATCAGAACATCAAATACAAGCTGGGTGGAAACGATCTAAAAGATGACCCACACTCTGTCAAGGACCTAGGAGTATTCATTTCAAAAGGTCTAAGCCCCAGAGCTCACTATAACAATATTGCTTAAAAGATATTAAGAGTTTTCAATCTTATTTTACGAAGTTTTCTCTCTGGTAACGCTATACTTCTAACTAGGGCATACAAAACCTTTGCCAGACCTATCCTTGAATACTGCTCACCTGCCTGGAACCCACAACTGTATTTCGGACATTAATACATTAGAGAGGGTCCACAGGTATTTTACAAGAAGAGTACTCAACTCCTCTGCTTGCAATAAAATTCCTAATACCACCAGGCTTGAAATTTTAGGCCTGGTATAACCTTGAACTACGTCGTCTACATTCCAACCTAAGTTTAGTACGCAAATTATCTATCATAACATCCTATCTGTTAATGACTACTTTAACTTCAACCGCAATAACACAAGGGCTATCAATAGATACAAACTAAATGTAATCCGCTCTACTCTTGATTGCAGAAAATATGACTTCAGCAATAGAGTAGTAAATGTCTGGAACACTCTACCTGATCCTGTTGTTAGTTTCTCTAACCCCCATACCTTTTACCTTAAACTGTCTACCGTGGACCTTACACGTTTCTTAAGAGGTCCCTAAGGGGTCATGCATAAGCGCACCAGCGTGCCTACAATCCCTGTCCTACTGTCCCCATTATTATGTACTCATTTTATGTCTTAATGGCTATGTTTTGCTTATTCATATCCATTTATTTGTGCCATTTTTCATGTGTCTATATCTATACTGATACTTGTTTCCTTGTTCTTGTTGACAAATCAAATGAATGAATAAATAAATAAATAAACTCAGATGTCTCTCAGATAACTCTTCCAAGATAAAGGGCAGATTCTTCGCAGCGCTAATGTTACTAACAGACTATTTTGTAATGATTACTGATAACAAGAGGCACGTTGATGCCTTGAGCCTCAGTCTCTAGTACAGGGGTCCCCAGCAGTGGTGGGTTTCAAATTTTTTTACTACTGGTTCTGTGGGTGTGGCTTGGTGGGCGTGGCTTGGTGGGCGTGGCAGTGGAAGGATACTGTAAAATCTCCATTTCTTCTCAATCAGCTGGGACTCGGGAGGCAGAGAATAGATGGGGGCACGGCATGGCAGAATTTTTACTACGGTTCTCTGAACTTCTCAAAATTTCCACTACCAGTTCTCCAGAACTGGTCAAAACCTGCTGAAACCCACCTCTGGTCCCAACCTGTGGGCTGCGGCCCCACTACCAGGGCTGTGTCAGCTGGTGCGCATGCCTCCACACTCACATAGCCCCACTCACACAAGCATCATTGTGGGCACTTGCAGCTGCACTCTTATCAGGGGCACTTGCAGCCCCACTTGCAGTAGCCTCACCGCAGGTGCTCAAGGCCCTACTTGCACTAGCTTTGTTGTGGGCACTCACAGCCCCACTCGCTTGCATCACGGCGAATGTGGTGGGTAAACATACACACGCACGCATGCACACATGCGCTTCCCGCTCCCACAAAATCATCCCCTCTTCCCCCCCACCCAACTCTGGGCCACCAACCCAAAAAGGCTGGGGAACTCTGCTCTAATATACAACGCCTTCAGTCCTAACCCAGCTACCTGACAACAATGTTGTAGATAAGCAGACATCACATGAGGATCTAGCCCGGCCCATGTGAGATCTAATGGATACTAAAAAGCATCACTTTTTTTTTAAAAAAAAGTGATCGTTTTCTTCCTCTTTTCACATTTTTTACAGAATACTTTTGTCCTGTTGGAAATCGATAGGCAATTTGTCCCTATTTCTTCTTTTTTCCAAATTCTAATTCTTATGTAATAATTACTCATGCAGAAAAAAGTTAATTTTATTTCCAGGTTCAGTGATGGTTAATTCAGAGGATATAGTTCCCTTGTATCTGATTGAGAAGAATAGAATAGAATAGAATAGAACAGAATAGAATAGAATAGAATTCTTTATTGGCCAAGCGTGATTGGACACACAAGGAATTTGTTTTTGGTGCATATGCTCTCAGTGTACATTTAAAAACAAGATACATTTGTCAAGAATCATAAGGTACAACACTTAATGATAGTCATAGGAAAATGTCTTTGCCTGACAAGCCAGCAGAATATTGGTGGACATATTATAGCTCAATAATGTCATGTCAGAGGCTACAGCAGCTAGTTCAAGAATCCCAAGGGGAATGTAAACCTTTGGAATTCACATATAATCAGAAATTCAGATCTAGATGCAGTTAAAAACTCTGCAACTGGGGAAAGGAGAAAAACTAAACTAGAGAAGGAAGAGATTCTTTTAAAAATGGAAATGGGCAAAAAGAAAAACCTGAAAAAGAATGATGCTGGAATAAAAAGACCCAGAGATGGAGAAAAAGAATAAAGATTAAATTAGGAAAAGGAAGATGTGAAAGACCTTCCAATGTAATCTCTGCAACCTTCTCAGCAGCTTCGCTAGAAAAGTACAAATTCCCAGAATATAGAGACGATCTCCTCAGGAAGGAAATGTGTCTTTTTGCTTGTAAGAGAGATACTGTATAGGAATCAATTTTTGAACCAAATGACTAACCTGAACTTTAAGCAACCTCTTCTTTCCTATATCTTTTTGCCCCATTGACTTTTTAGTTTTACTATAGCTTTCCTTTCAAGCAGGGTGACTCTTACAGTCCATTCCAGATTCAGTTATATAACTGTTCTCTTGAGTTGGTAAACAACAACTGTAACCTAAGGCAAGGACAAGTTTTCTTAGAGCTCCCCTTAAAAAAAAACTTCATATAGATGTAAAGAAATTTCAGAAAACTTCATTTGCAAGATGGGCTTAACTTTTGAAAGGCTGCACCGTATTTGGGGGCATGTTAGGTGAATCCAATCCAAACCAATGACATTTATCCAAGAAGAATGAAGCTGGACAGCTGAGAAAACTTATGTTCCTGTAATCTAATCATGTCTTTTGTGATATATTTCATGAAGTCCCCTAAAGCATCATCATAAAATAACTAACATATGGGCTTCTTCCTGTTAAATCCATAGAAGCAGCAATAGAATCTCAGAGAGCTATGTTTGCCTAGAAGTTATTGGAACAGAGTTTGTTTCCTTAAAATATAACCTCAGCAGAGAATTCTGCGGAATGGAGACAGAACAAAGACAGCAATCTCATTTGTGGAAATAATACTGAGGGGGAAGCAAAATAATTGAAAACTAGAAAGAAGTATAGACCCAGGGGACTAACGAAGAACTAATCTATGAAAAACTCTGAAAGAAGAAGGAAAAAAACCCTATATCTTCTCTGCTGTTATGTCCACTCCAAACTTTTGCTGTTAAAGAAGGAATTACTGTAAGGTATCTTCTCACATTAGGGACGCGGTGGCTGAGTGGCTAAGACACTGAGCTTGTCGATCGAAAGGTCAGCAGTTCAGCGGTTCGAATCTCTAGTGCCATATAACGGGATGAGCTCCCGTTACTTGTCCCAGCTTCTGCCAACCTAGCAGTTTGAAAGCAGGTAAAAAATGCAAGTAGAAAAAAATAGGGACCACCTTTGGTGGGAAGGTAACAGCGTTCCGTGTGCCTTTGGCGTTGAGTCATGCCAGCCACATGACCACGGAGACATCTTTGGACAATGCTGGCTCTTTGGCTTTGAAACGGAGATGAGCACCGCCCTCTAGAGTCGGGAACGACTAGCACATATGTGCAAGGGAAACCTTTACCTTTACCTTTATCTTCTTACATTTTGAAGAATTCTACACATGTGCACCTTGGTACCTCCCAGCTTCTAAGTCAATTGCCTAGTTAAGAAATATTTCTAATGCAGCTATCAAGAATGGCCACTGTGAACTTGGGCCACGTTTATGGTAGTACACAGAGTCACCTGCTCCGCCATGTCAGATGGATTTATAGTTAGATGAAAGAAGGAATGATACCTCAAATAAGGTTGTAGCAACATTTGTGAGCTGCAGAATTCTGGAATCACGCTGATGCCCAAAATGGGGGCCAGAGTGAGCATCCCAGGGGAAGGGTGAAAATGAAAGGGAGAAAAAAAAAACATTAGAGTTGCCATGTTTACTTTATAGCAGGGGTGACAAACTCAAGGCCCACAGGGTGCTTAGATCTGGCCGGCGGGGCCACCCTGGAAACAGTGAAGGACCAACCCACGGAGCCTCTGCCAGCGAAAATGGAGCTTGCGAGGGCTGCCCATGGTCCTCCCAAGCTCTGTTTTCACTGGCAGAGGACTGCAAGAGTCAGTCACAGTTGAAAACAGAGCTTGGGAGCCTGGTTTCGCTGGCAGAGCCCTCGGGCCACCACAGGCACTCCCACCCTGGCCACACCCACCCTGGCCATGCCCACACGGCCCCCTGAGGTCAAACACAATCCTGATGTGGCCCTCAATGAAATAAAGTTTGACACCCCTGCTTTATAGTATGCCAACTTCCTTTTTATTTCTCTTTCGTTAAAAGAATCTTTTAAAAATGTATGATAGGGCGTCATCTAATGGTAGAAAGGGAGGTATCTCAGACACATTGGCCCCATGTGCATCACAACAAATACTTAACAAAATGTGAAGTAACAAAACAAAATGGATCAGTCGGCCCCCAAAATGTGATACTGAAATTGTAAAAAAAGATCTGACTCTTTGAATTGCATCTAACAAAGTTACTATCTTTGGAGACAGACGTGTGTGTCAGAACATATTCTCATTTTGTTCTTCACAAGAAAGATTTTTCTTTTGCAAGGATTTTGTGCCAAAATGAATCTGGAATAATAAATGAAAGCCAACCAGTTCGTTCCAAACTACATGGCCATGCGGAAACTGGCACTTCCGTTTTCGCGATACATAAAAAAGATTACAAATGCTCTAAAATGAAACATGCCAGAGAGAAGGTTTGTACTGTATATAAATACATGTTAATTTTCTACTTGCAAGGAGATGATATCAGGAAAATTAAGATGAAAAAAGTTTCTTTCATCATATAAAAAAAAAAGAAATATAATATTCTGGCTTTTTAAATATTACTCAAAATATTTCATTCTTCTAGGAGGGGTGTAGCTTCCCATCTGTAGTGGGTTTCACTTACCTTCTCTACCGGTTTGGAACTGTGAGTGCGTGCAGGCGGGTCCCTTCTGCACATGCGCAGAACCTTCTGTGCATGTGAGAGCGGCCGTGATGACATTCAGGCGGGTGGGCGGAGCCTCCCGCCACCGCTGCCAGTTCGCCCAAACCGGGGCAAATTGGTAGAAATCCACCACAGCTTCCCACATGTGGATTTATCAAAAAACAGATCATGCCAAACAAATGTTATTTCATTCTCGCCTTGATTACTGCAATGCTCTCTACATGGGGCTTCCCTTGAGGAGCACCCGGAGGCTCCAGTTAGTCCAGAATGCGGCTGCGCGGGTGATAGAGGGAGCCCCTCGTGGCTCCCATGTGACACCTCTCCTGCGCAGACTGCACTGGCTGCCTGTGGCCTTCCGGGTGCGCTTCAAGGTTTTGGTAACTATCTTCAAAGCGCTCCATGGCTTAGGGCCGGGTTACCTACGGGACCGTCTGCTGCCACCGATTGCCTCCCACCGACCTGTGCGCTCTCACAGGGAGGGACTCCTTAGGGTGCCGTCTGCCAGGCAGTGCCGACTGACGACACCCAGGGGAAGGGCCTTCTCTGTGGGGGCTCCCACCCTCTGGAATGAACTTCCCCCAGGACTTCGTCAACTTCCTGACCTTCGAACCTTCCGCCGCGAGCTTAAAACACATCTATTTATTTGTGCAGGACTGGACTAGGATTTTAAGTTTTAAATTTAATTTTAGGGGGTTTTATTGTCTTAATTGTATTTTTAAATTTTGGCCTTTTCAAATAAGTTTTTTAATTAGTGTTTTTATCTTGTATTATATTTGTATTTTATCGGGCTGTAAACCGCCCTGAGTCCTTCGGGAGATAGGGCGGTATAAAAATTTGAATAAATAAATAAATAAAATAAATTATTTGACAAAGTGACTAAATTAGTGGATAAGCAAAATGCTGTGGACATAGTGTACTTGGATTTAGGATGGGGGAGGTTTTTGCTGTATTTTTCTCCTTTTTATATGGGTAGTCCTTGAGTTAGAATCACAACTTACTCCAGAATTTCCATTTCCCCAAGGAAGTGAGTCATGACCAGTTTTAGGACCTTTTTTTTTTTTTGGCCACGGTTATTAAACGAATGGCTTTAGTTGTTAAGGGAAGCGTATGTTTGCCAAGCAAATCCAGCCTTTCCCATTGACTGTGCCTGTCAGAAGCTGGCTGGAAAGATTGCAAAATGTGATCACATGATCTCAGGATGCAACAACTGTTATGAATACATGCTGCCTTCCAAGCACCCAAATTTTGATCAGGTGATCGTGGGGAATGCTGAAACGGTTGTAATGTGAGGACCAGTCATATAAGTCAGGGCTCTCCAACCTTGGCAACTTTAAGACTTGTGGACTTCAACTCCCAGAATTCCTCAGCCAGCTTTGCTGGCTGAGGTATTGTGGGAATTGAAGTCCACAAGTCTTAAAGTTGCCAAGGTTGGAGACCCCTGATATAAGTCACTGTTTTCCGCGTCAATGTAACTTCAAATGGTTGTAAGTCATATTAGTATATGCATATTTTCAACTGATATGGTAGTTTATTTGAGGTTTAGCAGAAGTGAATTACTTCCTTTTAAATGAAAATCAACACTGGGATTATTTTAAAATTTGCCACTGAATTTCATCATGATGGAAGCACTATAAAAATAATTCTATTTCTTACGGGGTTCATAGATGTTGAATTGTCCTTTTGTGATGTGAGGGCTCGGCCATAAAAGGTGCACCAACATTGTTTTCCTAAACCTGTTATCATCCAAGTCCTTATTGCCACTGACAATACTCTACCCAAGTTCATTTTAGCAAATTATTCTCTGTTTATTCCTAACAGAACCCAATCTACATCACCCCTTAACTCCTCCTAATCAGAAATTAAGCACGGAGGATAAAAACAGAAAGCAACTAACTATGACCAATCTAAATTGTTTCAACTTCTACTCTCAAAATAACATTATAGAGCATTGCGCACCAGAACAACTAGACACAAGGACAGCTTTTCCCCGCATGCCATCACTCTGCTAAACAACCAATTCCCACAACACTGTCAGGCTATTTACTAAGATTGTATTACTATTATTCTTCTCATCCTTCCTATTACCTATCTCCTCCTACTTATGACTATAACTTGTTGCTTTTATCGTTACGATTTATACTGCTTTATTTAGTTTCCTAGTATGATTTGATTGTGTATTTAGTGTCCTATGACTATCACTAAGTGTTATATCTTATGATTCTTGATGAATGTATTTTTTATGTACACTGAGAGCTTATGCACCAAGGACAAATTCCTTGTGTGTCCAATCACACTTGGCCAATAAGTAATTCTAGTTCTAATTCTAATGACTCCAGATCTGATTCAAAATACATTACAGGTAGTCCTCAACTTACAACCACAACCGAGCCCAAAATTTATCTTGCTAGGTGAAACATTTGTTAAGTGAGTTTTGCTCCATTTGACAACTTTTCTTGCCATATTTGTTAAGTGAATCACAGCAGTTGTTTAATTAGCAACACAGTTGTTAAGTGAATCTGGTTTCTCCATTGATTTTGCTTGTCAGAAGGTTACAAAAGATCTCGGGACCTTGGGACACAGCAACTGTGAGTCAGTTCTCAAGCATCCAAATGTAAATAAGTGTGAAAAATGATCTTAAGTCACATTTTTCAGTGTCGTCGTAACTTTGAATGGTCCCTAAATGAACTGTTGTACGTTAAGGACTACCCATAATTCCCGACTGAGTCTTCTCTTGCATTGTATCCCCTGTCAACAGTTACATATTTAACAACGTTCTGATATATGAAATCACTTATTATGATTTCTGAGAATTATTTCTTCAGAAATAATTTCACTGTGAAATGTCCTCAGTGCACAGCTACAGGAGTCTTGCCAAAAGTTAAACAGAAGCAAAGAACTTGGGCCAATAATCTTTTATATATTTACTCAGAAAATATGAGCTCATACTCAAACATTTTTTTAATCAACCGCATGCTTCCTTTTTATAAATAAGGGTGGACTTCAAACTGCCATTAGTTGAAAGCTGAGAAAACTTAAGTATTCCAATATTTGAGGGCCTGCAAAGACAAGGACTTATTTTCAATTTATTTTCCGAAGCACTAAAAGGCAAGACAAGAAACAACGGATGGAAGCTAACCAAGGAGAGAAGCAACCTAGAACTAAGGAGAAGTTTTTTAACAGTGAGAACAATTAACCAGTGGAACGGCTTGCCTTTCAGAACATGTGGGTGTTCCATCACTGGAGGCTTTTAAGAAGAAACTGGACAGCCATTTGTCTGGAATGATATAGAGCAGTGATGGCTAACCTTTTCTGGCAGAGTGCCCAAAGCACGTGCCCTGCCCCCCATGTATGCATGGCAGAGACCCGACCAGCTAGTTGGCGGAAGGTGCGCGTGCATGTGCAGTGGAGCTGGATTGGGGCAACAGCTCGCATGCCCACAGAGATGGCGCTGTGTGCCACCTGTGGCATGCGCTCCATAGGGTTCGCCATCACGGATACAGAGTCTCCTGCTTGAGCAGAGGGCTGGATTAGAAGACCTCCAAGGTCCCTTCCAACTCTATTATTCTGTGTTCTGTGTTCTAAGTTCCTGCTCCCAGTTGCTACTGCCTAATTGGCTTGAGACAACTACAACTTCAGACATCAAGAAGTAGCAAGGTGCAAGTGGCAGCTTCGAAAGAATTATTAATTTTTTTTAAACAAAGATAATAACTAATACAAACTAATATAAAAAAAAGAAAAAGAAAAGAAACAAAGAAAAAGCTAAAAGTGCAAAAAAGAAACGAAGTAAAAAAATTGAAAAAGAAAGAAATATAAAGTAGCAGCTTCCAATCTTCTCTCTAGCAGTTATAAGTGCAATTATAATTTACCTCTTGCACTATGCTTACACCACAACTATCTTCTATAAGTTCTATAATTTTTTCCAACTGTTTGTCAAGGAGAAGCTTGAGATACATCGTTTGATCAAGGTTTCACCAAATGAGTATGGAGTTTTGAAATCTCCTTTTTAAAAATATATAAAACCCAGCAGGTAAACAGGAACACATATTAAGATCCTAATGGCAATTTCTCGATTATTTTTCTGTGATATAGAAAAGAATGTGATCTCTAAACCATGATTTACAATTTAGTTTTATAAGAACTCGGTTATTTTTTATTCTTCTGTATATTAAAGCAGCCATGCCTTAACCATGCAATCAGGCATTCTGCACAGATCCATATTCCTGACAAGAATCTAACTTGAGCAAGGATTGGTGAAGCAGATAGTATATCTAAAACAGAAGGAAAATGTATGCACTAGAGATATAGCAATAGCAATAGCATTTAGACTTATATACTGCTTCACAGTGCTTTTACAGCCCTCTCTAAGCGGTTTTACAGAGTCAGCCTATTGCGCCCAACAATCTGGGTCTTCATTTTACCCATCTTGGAAGGATGGAAGGCTGAGTCAACCTTGAACCTGGTGAGGTCAGCTGAAGTATCCTACAGCACTGCACTCTGACCATTGTGCCTCCTTGGCTCATATATATACAGAGAAAGGCAAAACCTAGCACCAACTAAGACCTGAAAAATTGGCTCTGCCAACTAGTTTGAGGCCTCGTCTATAACAATTAGCTATGGCCAAATTGCCATGACCAACTTGCCACAGCCAACCCACCATGGCTAATTAAAAGGATTAGGAGTGACATTATAGCTCTTTTCCAATGCTTGAGAGGCTATCACAATGAAGAGATTGGCCTATTCCCCAAAGCTACTGAGGGCAGGATAAAAAGAAATAGGTGGAAGATCATTAAAGAGAGATCCAACCTAGAACTAAGGAGAAATTTCTGAGAAAACAATGTGGAAGGGCTTGCTTTCAGAAGCTGTCTGTGCTCTATCACTGGAGGTTTTCAAGAAGGGATTGGACAGCCATTTGTCTACAATAGTATAAGGTCTCCTGCTTGAGCAGGGGATTAACAGATTAACAGAGTTGGAAGTCTGTAAATCTTTTAGTCCAACCCTCCACCCAAGCAGGAGACTCTACACCATTTCTGACAGATGGCAGTTCAGTCTCTTCTTGAAAGCTTCCAGTGATGAAACTCCCACAACTTTTGAAAGCAAGCTGTTCCATTGGTTGATTGTTCTCACTGTCAGAAAATTTCTCCTTATTTCTAGATTGAATCTCTCCTTGATCAGTTTCCATCCATTATTCCTTGCCTGGCCTTCGTGTGCTTTGAAAAATAGCTTGACTCCCTCCTCTCTGTGGCAGCCCTTCAAGTATTGGAAGACTGCTATCATGTCTTCCCTGGTCCTTCTCTTCACTAGACTCACCATGCCCAGTTCCTGCAACCGTTCTTCATATGTTTTAGCCTCCAGTCCCTAATAATCCTGGTTGCTCTTCACTGCACTCTTTCTAGAGTCTCAACATCGTTTTTATAGTGTAGTGACAAAAATTGGATGTAGTATTCTTGGTGCAGTCTTACTAAAACTTTATAGAGCAGTATTAGTACCTCACTTGATCTTGATTGTATCCCTCTGTTAATGCAATTTAGAATTGCATTGGCTTTTTTGGTTGGCGCCGCATACTGTTAGTTCATGTTTAATTGCTTGGATTGGACTAGAAGATCTCCAAAGGGGCTTCCAACCCTATTATTCTATATTCTGTGCTTTTAGTCCAATTGATCTCATAGTTCTCATAGTTGTTGAAATTTATCTCTTTATGACAGCAATAGCTTGTCCTTTTTCCCCTGTTTTTTCAAACAGTTAGACATTTTGGCTGTTACAGCCTAAAAGTTAGCATATTATAGCACAATTTTGTACAGGTGACCGTGAATATGATAAGATATATGAATACACACACATACACACAATATGGATAGATAAAATTCAAAAAAGAGATATGAACACCAATTATAGATATTTGCGGCTTACAAATGAGGCCATTAACACATGTACATTTATTTTAAAAACTTTACTGATTTTAATTTGCAAGAAATGGATTTTTATGATTACATCAGTATTCTTGTATTAAGAATTAATAAACCTAGATCATGAAAATATCTGAGAACGAAAATGTCCCGCAACATCCTGATTTTTTTTTTATTAATGCTATTTTTGATGTCAGATTTTTGCCTATTTGTCTTTTGTAGATAAGGGGTGGGAAAAAATGGTTTAATAATTGTGCATTAGGGGCCCTGCTGATGGCTAATAGAAAATGGGAGAGGAACAAAGACGGATGTGCCTGAGTGCATATGAATGACATACATGGCATTCTCAGCTTCCCTATACTGTTGCCAGAGCAGCAGTCATCTGGGAAAGTAAGGAAAGCTAGGATTATTAGTAAATTTAATTTTTCATATAAAATTCATTGCTGTGCTCCAGTTTTCTTCATTTCAGGAGATTACTTTTGTTGAAATTTGTTGTTGCTACTGGAAACAACCGAGAGTCAGAAATACTCAGGAGTTCGACTAGTTCATCTTGATCTATTTGGATCATTCCTGACTTAATGCATCTCTTTCAGTAAGGTAAATTTATTAAGTATTTGGTTTCCTTCCATCTTGTTATCCGCTTAGTATTTTAAAAAAATCCCTTGACTTTACACCTTAATAGGCGAAGTATGATATATAGTACATCTCAGGGGTGAAATCCAGTAGGTTCTGACAGGTTCTGGAGAACCAGTAGTGGAAATTTTGAATAGTTTGGAGAACCAGCAAATACCATCTCTGGCTGGCCCCAGAGTGTGGTGAGAATGGAGATTTTGCAGTACCCTTCCCCTGGAGTGGGATGGGAATGGAGATTTTGAAGTATCCTTCCCCTGGAGTGGGGTGGGAATGGAGATTTTGAAGTATCCTTCCCCTGGAGTGGGGTGGGAATGGAGATTTTGCAGTATCCTTTCCCTGCCACGCCCACCAAGCCACACCATGCCTATCAAGCCACGCCCACAGAACCAGTAGTAAAAAAAATTGGATTTCATCACTGGTACACATACAAATCCACATTAAGCTACCTGTAATGGATCTGGCCAATGAAAGTTTTTTCATTAGAATAACTCACCTGAAGAACTCGTATTAAGGGGTCTATGACAATTTGACATGGCCAACTCACCGTGGCTAACTCGCCACAGCCAACTCACCATGGCTAACTCGCCACAGGCAATTTGCCACAGCCAGCGTGCTGAAGAAAAAACTTGCTACGGCCATCTTGCCACAGGATAACTTGTTGTGGGACAAGAGTTATACTAATATCAAAGAAATGGTGGAACAGGATCATTATAGAAAGGATGCAAAAAGAAGAGCAGAATAAAAATGTGAATGGCAAAAATTAAAATAATTTTTTATTTATTTTAAATAAATAAATAGAATTGTTACCTTATCCCACAGCAAGGTTGTAAATTGGGGCGAAAATCACTTAAATGTTTTCCTTAGCAACAAAAACGTTAGGCTCAATAAGTGGTCATAAGTCAAGGACCACCTGGAGTGCACAGAAACGCACTTATTTGATTCCTGCGCTGCTGCCTTTTGTTGGCCCAACTTTCTCCAGCCAGCCGACCATCTTCTGCCCAGAGATAACTCTCAACAACATAGACTTACCAAACTGGACTATGTCTTATCAGCTACATATGGTGAAATCTCTGTTCAAGATTGGTGGTTCCCTTCATTCTGAGCAAGCAGCATAGAAATTATGGGATATTTGTTCTTCCAAAGAATTAGGTGTTATATACCATATAAGGAGAGTGCATAGTTTTCACTCAGGTCCTCCAAAAAAGGCGGGAAAATACTTGAATCTCATTGGCTAAGCTGTCTGGCAGCCCTCTATATCAGGGGTCTCCAACCTTGGTCCCTTTAAGACTTGTGAACTTCAACTCCCAGAGTTCCTCAGCCAGCTTTGCTGGCTGAGGGACTCTGGGAGTTGAAGTCCACAAGTCTTAAAGGGACCAAGGTTGGAGACCCCTGCTCTATATAAAGAGGACACTGCCAGACTAGCCCTCTGTTGGGTTGTACTGGTCTACTAATAAAGAGCTGTTGTTACTGAAAGAGCTGTGTCCATGTCTTCCATCATCAGATCTAACATTTGGAGTTTTCATCACCGCCAGATGCCATGTTTTTCTTTACACGCTACTCCCAGTTTTGCCTATTGGAAGAACAGTCTCCCTGCAGGGCAGTTTGTGGATAACTTGTGATAAACGGGCGGCGTGTCAGGGTTTGAAATCACTTTTAAAAGTGTCACAAGGATTTTTGTTGATGGTTCTCCTTTTAAAACTGGAGAAGAGATTTGACAGAGCGAGAAAAGGAAGGCAGGAAACTTGGCTTAGGTATTAAGGTAATAATTCTGATATATTCGCCTATATTTCTGGTGGCTGCTGTGAACATTTATTCCAATTCCTTGGCAAGCAGTGCTTGTCTCAGCGGCAAGTGCTCAAAATCACAATAGTGAGATAAAAGAAAGAATATTCAGGTTGCATAAGGATGACAATAACATGTTCTTGGGAGATTTGGCACCATTCTTGGAAATTCAAGGATTCCCAGGTGGTGCCTTAAAAAGGTCTGCAATCAAATCTCCAACTTTAACAAGAATAATATACAGCAGCAATTTTTTGTGCTTTGAGAAAGGGTTGTTGCTATGCTCTAGATGAAGATACAATATCGTGGGGAGAAGTGAGGGAGTGGAAGGAAGGAAATAAACAAAGCCAAATTTAGCATCGGAGGCAAAATCTCTCGCAGAATGAGTGTGAATATAAATTATCCCACTATCTATTGTTAATTTTACTTATTATTTCGGGGAAGCTGTCCAAATGATAAACTAATACATTCATGATTATTAAAATAATCATGTTTTGTGTAATCATTTTAGAATGTCTTAGGTTCTGAGTGAAGTCACGTTCTCCCTTTTGCATTTTCTATCGGCTCTCTCTAAGAATTAAATTCTTAGGATTTTAAGAAGGACCACTATTAATTTTGCTCCCTGTCCCATTAAAGGCATTTGGATTGCTCCTTAAATTAATAGACATTTCTGCAAATTGCATAATATTAAGGGTCTTGTTGACTCTCTGCTGGGTTTTCGTCGTCATAAAGTAACATAACAAAGCTCTGGTAACTAACAAAAACTTCATAGTTTTTTTTAATGTAATCAAACAAGTTTCTCAACTAATTTCTCTGCATTGTTAGACTATATTTTCAACAGATTGGGCCAAGAAGACAACAGTTCTTTTTTGGGTGTCTGTACACAGATGATGCTTTGTTGTTTATTTATTTTATTTTTATTTATTTATTTATTTTGTCGAGTACATATTAGATAATATATGTAAGTATAAGCATGAATTGAATACATAAAGTGAATACAATTAAAGGGAACATTAGGACAGGGATGGTAGGCACGCTGGTGCTCTTATTCACGTTCCTTACAGATCTCTTAGGTCTGTTGGCTGAGAACTATTTACAGCCAGTAGAAGATAGATTCTATGATACAACAAGAAGACAGATCTGAAAATTAATCTATTGACGAATAAAACAGTTGTATTTGACAAATAAAATAGAGTGAACGATTACAAAGTGTGCAAACAGTGAAAAACTATATCGAGTAGATGGATTTATATATCTTGATAGGATGTTTACTAAATAGAAGAAAATAAACCAAGACATTTTAGGATGAACAAATGCTGGTAGAAAGAGAATAGGTAGCAAGTATTCTGTTGAGTAAGGAAACAAAACTGTGTATAAGTGTGCCCTTCTAACCAACTTTTTGCATGGAAGTGAGATCTGGGTAAGTCAGAAGAATATAAAAGTTAATTCAATAGATCCTTTCCATTTGAAAAGATGGGGTAAATTATGGACTGGTGCTAAATGAATGAAGAATGAATGCAAATTATTATTTTGCAAACAATTCTAATGCAAATTACAATACCAAAAAAAAAAAAAGATTATGATGGTTTGCCACCCAAAATTACTTGTTTGAGATGGGCAGACACAGAAACCGAATAAATAAAAAGTGAGCAGCCAATAAAAATACTTTAGGGTGGTTTAGTCACAGAAAGAAAATGCATAAACAACAGATCATAAAACGAGGAAGATTTTCAAATGTAGAAAAGCAGAGAGAGGAATCATACAGAGCTAAAACTGATTTAGTTAGATTTCTTCATTTTTTTCCTTTATCTAAGGATTTCCAATGTCTTCTGCTTGTCGTTTAATCTTCACTTTGCATCACATTGCTTACATAGAAAAGGAACAGTATCATTGATGGGCATATATGTAAACTAGTTAAAGAGACTTTTAGACTCAAAGTGACCTCTGAAAGCGGAAAATTGAAACATAGCATTCAACAGGAAGTAGCACAGGCCCATTATTTATTCCTCCCCATCAGAAAAGGCAGGAAATATCAGGACATTTAATGTAACCCCACCCAAATTCCCGCCAGTAAACTCAAAGGATTTCTCCTGTGCCAAAACTTACATCATTATAAATAGAAACATACACTCCTTGAAACAGATCTCAACATGAACAAAGCACACAAAACAGAAAAGCAAGGGATTGTCCAACAGTAGGGTTGTTGTTGTTTTTGTTCTTTCCTGCATGCACACAAACAATGCTCAGATATTGAAGGGGTAGGTATGGGAAAATCCACATTCACTGAGTCAGAATTAAGCAGTGTTTAAATAAAGATCTGACTGTCAAGTATTTTTCTTTCATAGCCTCTGCTTGATTACATACTTCATCACTTAAGCAAAGATTCCCCTTTTCAAATACTGCAGATGAAGATTAATACAGTAAGGTAACCACGGCAACAGGAAACTTATTCTCTGTCAACAAAATACAGGGCTAATCTAAATTTCAATCATACAAAGCCCTGAGGATTTTTTAAAATCATTTTTTGAGTCCTTGGTGCTCTCTGAGCTTGGTTGTTTCTCGCAGACATTTCATTACCATGCTAGGTAACATCTTCTGTGCCAGAAGGAGTGGGTTTTGATCTCAGTAGTGTAATTTGCCAATTGAAGATCTTCAAAATTGAAGATTCAAAACTGCAGAGCACAAACGTGCCTACCGTTCCTGTCCTATTGTTTCCTTTCATTATATCCAATTAATATAGTTATTACATACTTATACTTATATATATACTTATATATTATATAGTTACTTTCATGCTTATGCTTATATATACTGTTGTGACAAAATAAATAAATAAATAAATAAATAAATAAATAAATAAATAAATAAATAAATACGACTCTTGAACACCTAGTTCAGTTTTCTTCAGTGCCCATGTCCGCAACATGTATTGCTTATCTTGACCAGAAGATAGGAGTTGTAATTCAAATCAACTTGCCACTTCCATAGTGTCATGCCCCCATCTAGTGGCCAGGACCAAATACCAATCTGTATTGTTTGGAAGGTGACCCAGCCCTTTAAGAGTTATCTACCCATAAACCCTCATTCCAGTGGTGGGTTTCTACCGGTTCGCTCTGGTTCGAGTGAACCGGTAATGGTGGCGGCGAGAAGCTCCGCCCATCCACCTGGAGGTCATCATGAACACTCTGCGCATGCGCACGCTCACAGTTCTGAACCGGTAGCGAAGATAAGTGGAACCCACTACTGCCTCATTCCCAAACCAAGTGCATTCCAGAAAGCCAAACTCTATTTCCTTAGCATCCGGAAGGAAAGAGAAGCATGAGGAAGAATCCAGCCTAATACATGGTACATGTTCATCTGAAGACAAAAAACCACATCCCATACACATAGCATCACTGGTGTGATTTAGATTTATCTGTATTTGTTAATTGTTATGCTCATCAGCAACTCAACACTGCTTATTTTCTATTTGGGTTCTTATTGTATGTATTTCTATTTTTCCCAGTTTCACCTCTCCTGTTCCTTTAATAAAGCATCCAGATCTATGCACACAGTCTGTTTTATTGGAGGCTAGATGGTTTTAGGTCAAGCTGCACACAGAGTGAGGACAGGAGACATAGTACAATATTGTATTACATTGCCTATTGTTACCGCATTAACAATTCTTAGTGCAGAAGCAACTTTTCCTTTACCCCCCCCCCAAAGTTTGATAATCCAAATCTAGATTTATAAAATATGTTAAAATAACTGTATGCAATATATTTGTCCATTAGAATTTGTCTAATTCTCTGAAATGCCGCTTTTTTTTTTGAATAGAATTTTTTTATCGGCCAAGTGTAATTGGACACACAAGGAACTTGTCTTGGTGCAGATGCTCTCAGTGTACATAAAAGAAAAGATACGTTTATCAAGAATCATAAGCTACAACATTTAATGATAATCATAGGATACAAATAAACAGTCAGGAAACAATCAATATAAATCATAAGGATACAAGCAACAAAGTTACAGTCATACAGTCATAAGTGGAAGGAGATGGGTGATGGGAACGGTGAGAAGATTAATAGTAGTGCAGATTTAGTAAATAGTTTGGCAGTGTTGAGGGAATTATTTGTTTAGCAGAGTGATGGCGTTCAGGAAAAAACTGTTCTTGTGTCTAGTTGTTCTGGTGTGCAGTGCTCTATAGCTTAGATTTTTTAAAAAGTTTTTTATTTTATTTCTTATAAACACATTGTAAATGTACATTCTCTTATTCATGGTTAATTGAAATGCCGCTTTTAATGTTCAAAAAGCATACCTTTCTAGCTGCTTTGCTAATTATGACTTCTGTGCATGTGTACCCTGGTATTATTGATCATAGCAAAATGGCAATGCTACCCTACTTTGGCCAAAGGAAGAAGAAGGATGCTCCTTCATGGCTCTACTTAAAAGGGATATGTCTATTGGAGCTTGGACAAAACAAAACTGCACTCAACGTGTAGCCCGCAATAGAACTGCATATTCATGGAGGGAAGTATGCAGTGGAGTACCCCAAGGCTCTGTTTTAGGCCCAGTACTCTTCATCATCTTCATCAATGACTTGGGATGAGGGGATAGATGGGGAACTCATCAAATTTGCAGATGACACCAAGCTGGCAGGAATAGCCAATACCCCAGAAGATAGGCTTAAGATACAGAAGGACCTTGACAGACTTGAACATTGGGCGCTATCTAACAAAATGAAATTCAATGGTGAAAAAAATAAGGGTCTACATTTAGGCAAGGAAAGCAAAATGCACAAAATGTGGTATCTTGCTCAATACCAGTAACTCTGAGAGGGATCTTGGACTCCTAGTGGACAATCACATAAATATGAGCCAGCAGTGTGCTGCAGCTGCCAAAAAAGCCAATGCAGTTCTAGGCCGCATAAATAGAGGGATAGAATCAAGATCACGTGAAGTGTTAGTACCAGTAACTAATGCCTAGGTAAAGCCACACTTGGAATACTGCATCCAGTTTTGGTTGCCACGATGTAAAAAATATGCTGAAACTCTAGAAAGAGTGCAGAAAAGAAGAACAATGATGATTAGGGGACTGGAGGCTAAAACATAAAGAACAGTTACTGGAACTAGGTATGTCTAGTCTGATGAAAAGAAGGACTAGGGGAGACATGATAGCTGTGTTCCAATATCTCAGGGGCTGCCACAAAGAAGAGGGAGTCAAGCTATTCTCCAAAGCACCTGAGGGTAGAACAAGAAGCAATGGGTGGAAACTAATCAAGGAGAGATGTAACTTAGAACTAAGGAAAAATTTCCTGACAGTTAGAACAATTAATCAGCAGAACAACTTGCCTCCAGAAGTTGTAAATGCTCCAACACTGGAAGTTTTTAAGAAGAGATTGGATAGCCATTTGTCTGAAATGGTGTAGGGTTTTCTGCCTGGGCAGGGGGTTGGACTAGAAGACCTCCAAGGTCCCTTCCGACTCTGTTATTCTAAAGGGCTC
Source organism: Ahaetulla prasina (assembly GCF_028640845.1). Taxonomy (NCBI): domain Eukaryota; kingdom Metazoa; phylum Chordata; class Lepidosauria; order Squamata; family Colubridae; genus Ahaetulla; species Ahaetulla prasina. Next base: position 17,518,183 of record NC_080545.1, on the reverse strand, counting down.
CTTCAAAGTCTGAACAACCTCACACACAAATAAAAAGAATGGCCAAAGGCTAGGTGAAATGCATTTCAGGTAGAAGGTGGAAGTTTAAAAAACATTTCAACTTTTTTTTAGTGTAGATCTGTTGGAGAAAATTGAGCTGGGTGTGTGAGTGTGTGCTTAGAGAAAGTTTTCTTTCAGGAATGACCTCTATGGAGATATCAAAAAATGGGAGGAAAGTGGTTTGTTCAGAAGGCAGTGGGAGACAAAGAGAAAGCGGAAATATATTGTGGCGGCTTCCTAGCAGAGGTTGGATTCACTTCCCTTCCCTATTGGTTTGCAAATGTGAGCGCAAGTGCCACCTCTGTGCATGCGCATGGCTTTCTGTGCATGCTCTGTGCTCGCATATTGCATCTGGGTGGGTGGGCGGAGCCTCTCGCAGTCGGTTCTCCCGAACCGGACAAAATCCGCTGAATCCCACCACTGGTTCCTAGTTTCTCTTTGACTGAGAGTTACTGTTTTGTTTCCTACCAGACAAGAGCTGGAGTTTTGCAAGGTAAAAGTAACTTACCTAAAATGGCTCTTATGATTTAACAGGAGGATTTAACAGGAGGAATTTTACCATAATTAAAATGAAAGTTCTGCATCATATGGAACTGGCATTTATTTCTCTTGATAGGAATAATTTACTATAGAGAGTTCCCTTTAAAAAAAAAAAAATCAACCAACGAATGAATGAATGCAGCCGGAGGTTGTTCCTGTGCAAATTGCTCAATTATTTAATTATTCATCTTTTTTTTCGTAACTCGGGTTCATACAGTTTGTTAGCACATAAATCATTTAACTCAGGGCAAATACAGGATTTTGAGTGGGCAACAATCAGATTTTAATGACGTGCCCAATGTCAAGCACAAAGAAAATCTGTGTTATAGCTTACCACTAAGAAAAAAAGTAATTTTAAACACAAATAACAAACTCCGTGGTCTTCAAGGGGAATCTCGTTTCCTTTGCTCTCCCAGATGTAGCTGGATTTATGCGGTTCTCGGAGAAGAAGCACACTGACTGTACAAACCAAAGAGGAAATGATCGAAAGGTTCTGACATACTATGGAAAATTTATTTATTTATTATTTATTTATTAATTAAATTTATATACCGCCCTTCTCCTGAAGGACTCAGGGCGGTTTACAGCCAGATAAAAACACAATTGCACAAAAATTAAAACACTTTTTAAAAACTGATTCAATTAAGGCCGAAACAAAATTTTAAAACTATAATTAAAACCATAATAAGCCCTATTAAAATTACTTTAAGCCAGCCCTGCGTGGGAAAACAAAAACAAACAAATGCTGCCATCTTTGGTGTAAGACTGTATGCCTTCTACAGAGGCATTAATTTTTGTCTGAGAACTAGAGAAACACTCTAAAATCTTTGTAGAGAAGATTGTTTGGGGAAGACAGTTAAAAGTGGCGAGGGAGTCGGCATCACAGCCGTGGTGAAATCCAAATTTTTTTACTACCAGTTCTGTGGGTGTGGCTTGGTGGGCGTGGCAGGGGAAGGATACTCCAAATCCCCATTCCCACCCCACTCCAGGGGAAGGATACTGCAAAATCCTTCCTGGGGGAAGGATACTGCAAAATCTCCATTCCCACCCCACTCCAGGGGAAGGATACTGCAAAATCCCTGTTCCCTCCCTACTTCAGGGGAAAGATATTGCAAAATCTCCATTCCCACCCCACTCTGTGGCCAGCCGGAGGTGATATTTACCGGTTCTCTGAACTACTCAAAATTTCCGCTACCGGTTCTCCGAACTGCTCAAAATTTCTGCCACCAGTTCTCCAGAACCTGTCAGAACCTGCTAGATTTCACCCTTGCATCACAGGTTCTCTAGAAGGCAATTGCAATTGTACAGGTAGCAAGGAAAAACACAAGAAACCCTAGGTGGGCGCAGTGACAAAATAATAATAATTGTGTGACGGTTGTCACTAAAATGGTGAGGCAGAACATAGAACATCAAATAATTGGGTCGGAAGGGGCCTTTGAGGGTTGGCCTTCTAGTCCAACACTCTACTCAAGCAGGTGATCCTATTCCAGGGGTGTCAAAATCGATTTCATTGAGGGACGCATCAGGGTTGTGTTTGACCTCGTGGGTGGGGGCGTGGCCAGGGGGCGTGGCCAGCTCGACATCACTCATGTTGGGGGTGCCTGTGGTGGCCCAGGCACTCTGCCAGAGAAAACAGGCTCCTGAGCTCCATTTTTGACTGTGACAGCCTCCTGCAACCCTCTGCAAACGAAAACAGAGCTCGGGAGGGCTGCACACGGCCCTCCCAAGCTCTGTTTTCACTGGCAGAGGCTGGTCCTTCGCTGTTTCCAGGGTGGCCCCATGGGCCAGATCTAAGCACCCCACAGGCCTTGAGTTTGACATCCTTGCCCTATATTAATCTGGATAAATGGCGGTCCAGTTTCTTCTTGAAAACCTCCAATGCAAGTGTGGTGACCCAGGCCCAAGTAGGTAGTAGGAAATTCAATCAGTGAAAAACAAAAACAAACAAATGCTGCCATCTTTGGTGTAAGACTGTATGCCTTCTACAGAGGCATTAATTTTTGTCTGAGAACTAGAGAAACACTCTAAAATCTTTGTAGAGAAGATTGTTTGGGGAAGACAGTTAAAAGTGGCGAGGGAGTCGGCATCATAGCCGTGGTGAAATCCAATTTTTTTTACTACCGGTTCTGTGGGTGTGGCTTGGTGGGCATGGCAGGGGAAGGATACTCCAAATCCCCATTCCCACCCCACTCCAGGGGAAGGATACTGCAAAATCCTTCCTGGGGGAAGGATACTGCAAAATCTCCATTCCCACCCCACTCCAGGGGAAGGATACTGCAAAATCCCCGTTCCCTCCCTACTCCAGGGGAAAGATATTGCAAAATCTCCATTCCCATCCCATTCTGTGGCCAGCCGGAGGTGATATTTGCCGGTTCTCTGAACTACTCAAAATTTCCCCTACCGGTTCTCTGAACTGCTCAAAATTTCTGCCACCGGTTCACCAGAACCTGTCAGAACCTGCTAGATTTCACCCTTGCATCACAGGTTCTCTAGAAGGCAATTGCAATCGTACAAGTAGCAAGGAAAAACACAAGAAACCCTAGGTGGGCGCAGTGACAAAATAATAATAATTGTGTGACGGTTGTCACTAAAATGGTGAGGCAGAACATAGAACATCAAATAATTGGGTCGGAAGGGGCCTTTGAGGGTTGGCCTTCTAGTCCAACCCTCTACTCAAGCAGGTGACCCTATTCCAGGGGTGTCAAAATCGATTTCATTGAGGGACGCATCAGGGTTGTGTTTGACCTCGCGGGTGGGGGCATGGCCAGGGGGCGTGGCCAGCTCAACATCACTCATGTTGGGGGTGCCTGTGGTGGCCCAGGCACTCTGCCAGAGAAAACAGGCTCCTGAGCTCCATTTTTGACTGTGACAGCCTCCTGCAACCCTCTGCAAACGAAAACAGAGCTCGGGAGGGCTGCACACGGCCCTCCCAAGCTCTGTTTTCACTGGCAAAGGCTGGTCCTTCGCTGTTTCCAGGGTGGCCCCATGGGCCAGATCTAAGCACCCCACAGGCCTTGAGTTTGACACCCTTGTCCTATATTATTCTGGATAAATGGCGGTCCAGTTTCTTCTTGAAAACCTCCAATGCAAGTGTGGTGACCCAGGCCCAAGTAGGTAGTAGGAAATTCAATCAGTGAAAAAACAAACAAACTTTATTTAAACAGCTGAGAATTACTTCATTCCCAGTGAAGTTCAACTAAATTAAAACAAATTCCTCCCAACACAAATTCTTCAGTCCTATTGCAAACCTTGGTCCAATTAGGCAAACTGCCAAAGGCCTTTCTTGGCAAACATTCAGAAGTCACAAAAATAAACGCAAGACATAGACGAAGCAGAAGACGCAGCTACCAACGTTGTTTTCCGGCAAAGAGCCCAAACGCCGTTGCTGGTCTGTTTTAAGCTTTATGGGAGGGGCCAATCATCTCTTGGCCCTACTCCTGAGTTGTCCTTTTTGCTTGAGCTGCTCTTGCCTTCTGGCAGCTCTTCTCATGCGTGCATTAGGAATAGGCTCCTCCTGTTCTTCTGCCTCACTACTATCAGTCTCTAGAGGCTCTGGAGTCTGCACCTCACTCCCCGATGGCCCTGGCCCCACCTCAGCCTCATCGCTGTCCACCTCTGTTGCCAGCTCCGCAGGCTGCTGGCGGACCACAACAGCAAGATGCAAGAGATGAATAGTGCAAGGATCAGAGTTTTGCTTAGGGGAATTTTTGGGAAGAGTGAGGAGATTAACTGGTGAAGGAGGTGTGTCATTAAAACAAAGAAAACCTCTTGACCTGATCATTTCTATTGTTTTTTATGCTCACAGGCTATTTAATGATACCTTAATCACTGAATTTAAGAAGCATAGCTGAGCCTAGAACAGCTCTCCGTGGGTTTTCTCTTATCTCTGAAGTCTCCAAAATTAATTCCAAACAAATACAGATAGTCCTCGACGTACGACCACAACTGAGCCCAGAATTTATGTTGCTAAGTGAGACATTTGTTAAGTGAGTTTTGCCCCCATTTTATGACATTTCTTGCCACATTTGTTAAGTGAATCACTGCAGTTCTTAAATTAGTAACACGGTTGTTAAGTGAATCTGGCTTCCCCATTGACTTTGCTTGTCAGAAGGCCGCAAAATACGATCACGTGATCCCGGGACACTGCAAGCGTCATAACTATGAACCAATTGTCAAGCATCTGAATGTAGATCAGTGATCAATGTAGGTCATGAGCATGAAAAACGGTCATAAATCACTTTTTTCAGTGCCATTGTAACTTCGAACGGACATTAAACAAGCTGTTGTAAATCAAGGATTAGCTATATTTGCATTAAATACAAAAGTCTTTTATAAGAATATGAAGGACCACCTAAATAGGAAGGAACTTTCTAAATTATTTATTTACCTGTACAATTTTAGTACTTTTTTTCATAAAAAGACACTTCCCAATGGGGTTGATCCATTTAAACCAGGGATGTCCAAACTTGGCCCCTTGAAGAGTGGTGGACTTCAACTCCCAGAATTCCCCAGCCAGCAACTTGCTCATATTTATAGCTCATGCTGGCTGGGGAATTCTGGGAGTTGAAGTCCACCACTCTTCAAGGGGCCAAGTTTGGACACCCCTGATTTAAACTAATGATACCATCTTAGCTTTAAAAAAACAACAAAGCTTTAAAAGAGTACTATAAAAACAATAAAACCAACACAGGAGAGAGGCAGCTTCTTAATTTCAACTTTTAAGGTATAAAGGAATGGGGATACGGAGGGAGCACAATCACAAGAAGAACACAAAATAAGAACATCCTTTGGCAAACAAGACATAGCAAATAGCTAAAGTAGGTGTTAAGCACAAGTATTTTGGTGGTCAAAGGCACATTAGGATCTTTATTTTGAGGACAGTGTCTGTCCTCAAAAATATCACAGGAGGCATTGCTTTATGACATAATGACCAAGAGGGGATCTGAGTTTAGACTCTTCAATTTCACGCAGAAAACTTCTGTGATTGATCTTCTCTGCATTTGTAAAAAAAGCAATCATAAGAAGTTGAGCTGACTTGAATTAGAAATTTACTTCACAGAGAACTCTTTAATAATTTTACGGGTCCAAAAATTGTTTCCATCCATCACTGATTCTGAGGGATGCTGACATTCATTTCTTGAGAAAAATGGTTAATGCTGTAACAGAGATGTATCTCTTCCTATACAATAATAATGTGAGCATTTTTTTCTATTTCATTTTGAGTTGGTGGGGGGATGGAGGTAATTTCAAAAGACTTACCCTGGCAATCTACTCTGTTCAGTTGAGGCTCTCTTTGGTGGGAAGTTCAAAAATTCAAAAGTGGAGTTTCAGCAGGGCTCGTCTGCGAGGAGAGATATCGCCTCTCTTCTTCGTGCAGCTTAGGAGTGTCCTGCGGTGTTTGTAGTTGAAGCAACAGCGGTGAATTTTCTAGCCGACCCTCTTGAATGGATCCAATGAAATGAATAGCCACCTGATTCCACCACACTGAAACTGATAGATAGGGAGATCTAAATTAACCAAGATCTAGTTTGAATTTGCAATCTGGTTCAACAATTCAAGTTGATTCAATTTTACAAATTGACTTAAACAGCTGAAATGAACTACATATTCAGTTTGAAGAGAACATTCGATAAAAATATATGTGCACATGCATATAAATCTATCAGATTTTCAACAGAATGAATGATACTGGTTCAAATTGATATAACAAATCACACTGATGAATCAAACTGAAATAATGAATTTGTGTTTCCTACACTTTGTAGAAAGTGAATGTAATTTGGGGGGGCTTGGGCCCCTAACCTTATCGTCTAGGCCAGGAGTGTCAAACCTGTGTTCTCATGGCGGCATCATGTGACATATAACTTTTTCCGCTTTGCTAAACCGAGTGTGGGCGTGGCCAGTGCGCAATGCATCTGGCCCACGGGCCACGAGTTTGACACCCCTACTCCAACAATTCCCTCTCTTACTCTTATGACGTTATGCCAGGTCATTCATGGTTTAGAGTAGTTGTATACATAATTCATTGTTCTATGAAGTCAGAACATTCTAGAAACTATTGAAATGTTGCATTTTTCTTTTGTAATGTGCCAAACTACTATTTGCTTTAAAGTAAATCTTCAGGTACAGGAAATAGTTCATGACTTATTTTGGAATAGTTACTTACAGAAAACAATTGAAGCCATCCATGGAATTGCTATATCAGCATAGTCCAGGAAGCAAGCAAGCAAACAAACAAAACCAGAACATGGTTTATGTGAGAACACACCAAGATTATTTTAATCCCCAAATTATGAGCCTGATTATACAGAAAATCAATTTAAATAGGAAAGGCAACACAATGTGTACTCTCCTTCATTTATATTGTAAGGTTCAAAACAAAAAAAGAACTGCACTTGAGTCACCAGAATGCCAAAACGATACTCAAGAAGAGGCTTGGAAAATTACAGCTTTTATTTGTACAAAGGAGAGCTGGGTAGATTTATTCCATATGCATATAGACAACAAACATGCAAAGAGAAAAGACACACCTAGGTAAAGTTTGTCTAGGATCGTTTACTCTTGTTTAGCCAATCAGAGACAAAAGTTCGTTATTATCCGTGGAGTGTTCTTTGTCCATGCTCTGTCCATGCTTTGTTACCTTTTTAAAAATTATTTATTTATTTGTCAAACACAACTATATATATAAGTATAAGCATGAAATAACTATACGAATTGGATACAACCAAAGAGAACATTAGGGCAGGAACAGTAGGCACGTTGGTGTTCTTATGCATGCCCCTTACAGACCTCTTAGGAATGGGGTGAGGTCAATAGTAGATAGTCTTTGGTTAAAGCTTTGGGGATTTTGGGAAGAGACCACAGAGTCAGGTAGTGTATTCCAGGCATTAACAACTCTGTTACTGAAGTCATATTTTCTACAATCAAGATTGGAGCGGTTCACTTTAAGTTTAAATTTATTGTGTGCTCGTGTATTGTTGTGGTTGAAGCTGAAGTAGTCTTTGACGGGAAGGACATTGTAGCAGATGATTTTATGAGTTATACTCAGGTCATGCCGAAGGCAGCGGAGTTCTAAATTTTCTAAACCCAGGATTTCAAGTCTGGTGGCATAAGGTATTTTGTTGTGATCAGAGGAGTGGAAAACTCTTCCTGTAAAATATTTCTGGACATGCTCAATTGTATTAATGTCCAAAATGAGGTGTGGGTTCCAGACAGGCGAGCTGTAATCGAGAATTGGTCTAGCAAATGTTTTGTATACTCTGGCTAGTAGTGTAATCTTTCTAGAGAAGAAGCAACGCCAGATTAGGTTTACAACTCTTAAAGCCTTTTTGGCGATGTAGTTGCAGTGGGCTTTGGCACTTAGATCGTTATGAAAACTCCAAGGTCTTTGACAGAGTGAGGGACATCTACCAGATCATGTCCATCAAGCTTGTATTTAGTGTTCTGGTTCTTTTTTCCTATGTGTAAGACAGAGCATTACAAAGTGACAGAACCTTACAAAGTGTCAGGCGTGCCTCCGTTCAAAACTCAAGAAAGAAAGCCCCCAACTCCATGTTTATAGAGAAAGATACTTTTGCTGAGTATGAACTGAATGCAATGAAAGAAAAGCAACATCTGAGACAATAAGCGCGAAAATTAGATATTGAAAGCAATCCCAAATCCATCCCCCCAAGGACCCCAGTTCAGTGTCCAATCCACATCTCCCCAAGGTGTCATGTGGGGCTCTTCTTCAGATGGGCCCCATCTCTCTGGCATGTCGGAACGGTTGACCTTGACAGTTATCAGTTCTTTTCACAGCTTCTTGCTACTTGAAGCCTGTGAGAAGTTTCCTCCCTTTTCTTGAGTCGTCTCCACCAGCTTGCTTCCCCCCCACCCATATACCAGCTAAACCTCCCCCCTCCCTTTACAATGGCAGCCGATAGCAAAAGCAAGTATCATAGGCAACACATCATAGGCAGAGGCTGACACAGAGTATCCCTTGTCCTTGTGTGTTCATGCTCCTAGGCAGCCCCCCTTATCCAGTCGTGGGATTCAAATAATTTAACAACCGGTTCTCTGCACGCTGGGTGGGTGTGGCCATGGTGAGCATGGCCAGGGTGTGTGACAGGCAGAACTCAGCCTCCTGCACACACACCCAGAAGCAAAAACAGCCCACTGGGGTGGAGGGACGCGCTGCCCTCCATTTTGGGCCTAGGCAGCCTCCCTGCACTTACCTGGGAGACAAAATGGGGCACATGAGGACTCCTGGAAGGGGCAGGAAGGGGCGGGGTGGGGTTAGTCAGCAATTTAACTACCGGCTCTCCCGAACAGGCTGAATCCCATCACTGCCGTTATCTACGGAGCAGGATGTTCCTCGGAACTGTCTCCAAAGATGTGCCTAGCTCTGAAACAAATTACTGAAGTGAGAAACTAGATAGAAAAAGATACAATTCTCTTACAGAATGAATTCCTAACAAACGATTCCTAACCAAAGCAAAACAGTACAAGCAACTTCTTTAACAGAAGCAAAGAGCAAAATTGATGATATTGAAAGGACAATCGTGTGCCTTCTCCTGAGTAAACTATCTCATGTAGGCATAGGAAGTTTAAGCCTTCCCATTCTTGCTCACAAAAGTGGAGAAATGCAAGGCTTCCAGAGTGAATCAGGTATGATGAAAGAGTCTCCACATATAAGTGGAGATAACAACTGCTCTCAAGAACAAAAGTTCAAGAACAAAAGTTCTTGAGCAAGGAGATTAGTCCTTTGAATCTCTCCAGAGAAGAAGGCAGAAGATCACCCATGAAGGGTCTGAATAGCAGCTCCTCAAGGAGATCGTGAAACACCTCCCTCCACCTTGAGTCTGAGTGCCAGGAGCCAAGGGAGACAATATATCTCACTGAGAGCCTTTAATAAGGACACTAAAGCAGATAATCTCACTTTCTAATCACATTCAGAAAACTTCTGAAGACTATCTACTGTTCACCTCACCCCATTCCTAAGAGGTCTGTAAGGGGCGTGCATAAGAGCACCAGCGTGCCTATAATTCCTGTCCTAATGTTCCCTTCGGTTGTATCCAATTCGTATGGTTATTTCATGCTTATATTTATATTAGCATGAAATATAAATAGACTTATCTGACAAATAAATAAATAAATAAAATAAACCACATTAAGGATATCAGAGATCTTCAAAATGGTGAGCTTAATTTGACACCTGGTGAGTTTTACCTTCCCTGGATTTAAGAAATTTTAAACAGACATGTAAGAATTTAAAATAATACACAATTAGCAAAAAAAAAATTAAAAAGGATTTTGATTTAAGACATTTTTAAGTGAGTTTAGAACAGTGTGATTTGGAATATTAGTTATTTTTGCTTTAAGATTTGAACTACAAGTACATAATGAAGTGGGAAATGAATGAAATGAAACTAAATCCATACTGGGATCTGAGGCTTGATGAAAGTTACAAATGGACACTGGACGGAACTGGAAACTGGAGAAAATCGGATACTGGAGGGATACTGGGAAGAACCAGACAGAAAAGAATTGAAGTGGCTAAGCTGATCATAATGTTTTCTTCTTAAAGAGTTCTTTTAAAAAATGGACTGAAATATTAATACTAACATCTCAAAAAGGATACAGATTTCAATGGAGAAACTTAGAAGCATCACCTCTCCAGAAGATCCATATGACCCCTGAAAGCAGAACATAAGGGGTGGGGGAACCCCTGGTCCTCCTCAAATCTCTATCCCTATAGACATAATTTCCTTCCTCTCTCAGAGAAGAGGGGATTGAGTTGGGCTAGTAGATACTGCACTTCAACATTTGCTAGCTGGAGAGAAAGGAAACACCTATGAGGAAGATGGCATCTCTTAGGCAGGTTGTACATGGATCAGATTATGCTTGCTGGTCAGAAGATATTTATTTATTTATTTATTTATTTATTTATTTATATATATATATATATATATATATATATATATATATATATATATATATATATATATATATATATATATATATATATATATATATTTATTTAATCAAGCATGTATTTTATTATAGATACAAGTGTAAGCATAATTATAAATACATTTAAAGGATACAAATGTCCTCCTCAGTATTCTAATAACTATCTCTAGATGGGGAAAAGAAACATTTTGAGGTATGTTTCCCTAAAATGTAGATATATTTCAGTGGTGAAATACTCCTGGTTCAGACCAGATCCCCTGATCTGGTAGTGATGGCAGCAGGTGGTTCGGAGAACTGGCAGCAAAAATCTGTGCTCCCCCGCTATGCCCAGCTGAGCCCCTATGCCCAGCTGAGCGACCATCAGAGGGTTTTGTTTTTTTTACTTTTAAAAGCATTTTTTTTTTGGTCGAAAAATATTTCATTCTTCTAGGAGGGAAAGACCCAAAAGCCTGTCGATTATTTTTGATCCTCTCATTTATCCTGCTCAGCATAGATTGCACTATTGCTCTCGCCATTTAAATCCTCTGGCAATTAGCTAAGACTGTGTGCACCTGATCCAATGAGATGGCAGAAGGCTCTGCATGAGCCAGCCATTTTTGTCATGTTTATATAGTGTGCATTGGAGTTGGTTAGCCTTTGAGAGCTGTATGCAATGAAATTGCATCTTAATGTATGCTGATTAGGGTACATTTAAACTGACCAAATTTCTGTTCCGTTCCATCTTGATATTCTCTGCTATTATTTAATATGATCGCCAAACACCAGCCGCTATCTGTACCTGCCAGGGGTGGGTTCTACTTACCTTTACTACAGGTTCACAGTGGGATCGTTCATGCACGCATGCTTACTTCTGCGCATGCGCAGAAGCTTCCTGATGACGTCGGGCTCGGTTGGCGGAGCCTCCCCCTGGTTTTACTACCAGTTCGCAAGAACCGGTCCGAACTGGGGGCAACCATATACTACTTCAACCATATACAACTACACAATTACTTCATTCTCAGCTTTGTCCAAATTAATTCCAAAACAGATCCTCCAGAAAAAGTCTTCTGGCCTTATCACAAGCCTTTGTCTTCTTTGGCACCCTGCCAAAGGCTTTTCTTGGCAAGAACCCCACAAAGTTCAAAAACAAGAGACACCAACATGAAACAATTGTAGCAACGTTGCTTTCCTACAAAGAACCCAAGAGCCGTTGCTGCTCTTTTAAGCCTTATGAGAGGGGCCAATCATCTCCTGGCCTTACTCCCAAGTCGTCCTTTTTGCTTTAGCTACTCTTGCCTTCTGGCAGCTCTTTGCATGTGTGCACTAGGAACAGGCTCCTCCTGTTCCTCTGCCTCTCTGCTGTCTGTCTCTGGAGGCTCCAGGGTCCACGCATCGTTCCCGGATGGCCCTGGCCCCATCTCTGCCTCCAACGCAGAGCCCTCATCCGGGCCTTCCCCTGACTCCAGGACTGGCCCATTGTCCACCCCAGCCTCCTCACTGTCTGACTCCACTGCCAGCTCCGCAGGCTGCTGGCGGACCACAACAACCTTTGGGAGTGGCAACAAAAGCAGTAAGGTGCAATATTTGGTTGTCTTCTCTGCTGGACTCCTTTGATGTTCAGCCACATGTTAATCTCCAACACTGGTTTCCCACATCACTATAAATACATACATTAAGAAGAGAAAGCAGAAAAACCCAGAGGGTTTTACCACCATAAAGGGTATGACTCAGCTCACTCGCTTGGAGGATTACCGTACTTCACTGTGCTGCCTGTAAATATCACTTTAGAAAACAGGTGCCTCGTTCCAAACACGGGCCAGGCAGCTTCAGCAGATACATTACTATTTTTAACTTCTCGTCAAGACAACTGACTGATGCAGGAGCCCAAGAGGAAAGCGAGTTGAACATTTGCCTCTTTGACATGCTGGGGATCTTCACAGCACAAGGAAGTTGTGCCGAAAGGCCAACGTGTGAAGAAAATCAGAGAAAGGGGAACCAGAATGGAATACTGGAGCCAGCTTGGAAAATAATACCTATAAAATAACAAAAGGCTGGTTTTATTTTTAGAGGCAGAATATAACTAATTTAGTTGCAGCATTTCGTGCATGACTGAAAGGTGTAGGAGTAGGAGCACTGAAATAGGATTTATTCCCTGGACACAAAACGTTCACATGGTTCAAAAGCTTTGATCCATTTAATATTCTTCTGAAAGTAACAGACTTTTTCTTCCCATAACTGTTCCAAGCATTATCTCTTCCACCAGTCCCGGGGTCAGCAACCCACGGCTCTGGAGCCGCATGTGGCTCTTTCACCCCTCTGCTGTGGCTCTTTGTTGCTGGTCGGCTCCACAATTGATAGGGCTTTCAGTTAGGACAGGTAGAGGAAAAAGGATGCCGTACTAGGAGGAGACTCTATGGTGGCGGAACCGGACTTCCGGTCAACAGAGGAAAAAGAACGCTGTGCTAGGAGGAGACTCTATGGAGGGGGAACCAGACTTCTGGTCCGCTCCAGAATTGAAGGGGGGGTCCAGTTAGGACATTTGTGGCTCTTTGTTTAAGTTTGCTGACCCCTGCACTAGTCCAAACAGCTAGGAACTGTCAATTATAAAGATTTTAGCAGCTCTTAGATCAGGGATGGAAGAACTTGGGGCACACTTGTTGTTTCACCACCGTTTCTCTTATGCTTCCCACAGAGCAGACTCATGGAAAGTCTCAGATTTTCAGTCAATATTCTTAGAAACAGCATTAGTGAGAGGAATTTTGCATTGGAGCCCTTGAAGAATGTCCTGGAGTTACATCTTTTCAAGGAATCCATATGGACTCAGCAATGATTAGTGAAGCAGGTTTTATAATTACTGTATGAAAAGGAGATGCATTTAAGGAAATACAGAGATTGAGAAAGCCTAGTACCGTGATGGCAAACCTATGGCACGTGTGCCACAGCTGGCACACAGAGCCCTCTCTGCAGGCACGCAAGCCGTCACCCAGCTCAGCTCTTCCGCGCATGTGCGTGTACCTCCCATCAGCCACCTGATTTTTGAGAGGCGGGGGGGGCCTGCAACGCACGCGTGAGGGGTTGTGGCCCGTTTTTGGTCTCAGGAGGCTGCAGGGAGGCCTACTAGGCCCAAAATGGGGCACGTGGGGGCGGAGGAGCATAAGGGGGGGGTCACGTGTGCATGCACATGGAAGCGTGGGGGGGGTCATGCACGCATGCGCGGGGGGGTGCATTGCATTATGGGTGCTGGGACACATGCGTGCTCTTGCACGCACACGCGGACGCTTTCGGCGCATGACAAAAGGTTACCTATCACTGGCCTAGTATATCATCAGAGTTGTGTTATGCAAGTTTAATTTTTAACTTCATTTTAACTTCAATATACCATGGACCATTTATCATATAATTACTGCGAACTGCCCAAAGTAGCAAGAAGTGGGGATATGCTAACTAATTAATGCCTAGCACCTAGCTAGTTGCATCCAGAGAATCAATAGTCTGTGCAAGCACTCGAAAGCTTAGTGCTGGCCCACCTGAAACCCATCACGGATCCACTGTTAGACACCTCGCAATGATGCCGTCAATATGACACTGCACTGAATCTTACAACATCGTGAATCCCCAAGGACTTATGCAAGGGTGCTTTTTGTAGACTTACAGCTCGATATTCAATACCATCATTCCAGAAATCCTCTCTCTAAACTGATTCAGTTAGCTGTGCCTGTCCACACTTGGAGATGGATTATAAACTTTCTAAGAGATGGAAGGCAGCAGGTGAATCTAGGTAAAATCACACTGAATACCTGTACCAGTGGTGGTATTCAGCCAGTTCTATCCAGTTTGGGAGAACCGGTAGTGAGGGCTGTGGGAGGTTCCACATACCCGCCGGACATCACGTAACACCTATCCTGCGCAGACTGCACTGGCTACCTGTTGTCTTCCGGGTGCGCTTCAAGGTATTGGTTACCACCTTTAAAGCGCTCCATGGCTTAGGGCCGGGCTATTTACGGGACCGTCTACTGCCGGCCTCTATCTCCCAGCATCCGGTGCGTTCCCACAGAGAGGGACTCCTCAGGGTGCCGTCAGCCAAACAGTGTCGACTGGCGGCCCCCAGGGGGAGGGCCTTCTCTGTGGGGGCTCCGACCCTGTGGAACGAACTTCCCTCGGGTTCGACAACTATCTGACCTTAGGACCTTTCATGAACTTAAAACCTATTTATTTCGTATGGCTGGACTAGCTTGATTTTATTCTTAATTTTAATTGAATTTGATGGGTTTTTAAATTTTTGTAATTTTGTGGGGTGTATTGTTATTTTAAATTTTTGGGCAAATTTAAATCATTCTTTTAAGGGTTGTTTTTAGCTATTGTGTATGTTTGTATTTTATCTGCCTGTTCACCGCCCTGAGTCCTTCGGGAGAAGGGCGGTATACAAATTAAAATATTATTATTATTATTATTATTATTATTATTATTATTATTATTATTATTATTATTATTATTATTATTATTATTATCATCATCTCCCATTTTTGAAGCTCTGCCCATGCGCAGGAGATCTCACGCACACATGCACGCTCACATTTGTGAACCGGTAGCAAAGGTAAGTGAATACCTACTATTGTTCTATTGTTTCTTTCAATTCAGGTCCTATTGTTTCTTTCCCTATATATATATATATATGCTTATACTTCCTTGTTTCTCATCATATATATGTTTACATATTATATAATCTTTTTGTGTGATGTTTGTGTATATTGTTATGACAAAATTAAATAAATAAATTAAATAAATAAATAAAATACCACCCCTGACTTGTACAATTAGCATAGGAGCCCCCCAGGGCTGTGTGCTCTCTCCATTACTCTTTTCCCTCTATGCTAATGACGGCATCCCAAGGGGTCCCTCTGCTAAAGTACTGAAGCTTGCAAATGATATAACAGTCATTGTGCTTATTCAAGATGATGACGAGTTTGCAAAGAGCAGGGGTCTGCAACCTTAAATACTCAAAGGACCCGTTTCCGACAGAAAAGAAAACACCGGGAGCCACAAAACCTGGGTGGGTGTGGCCAACTCGATATCACTCACTTCCACCAGTCACATGACACACACCCTAGCCACGCCTACCCAGCTGGTCATTAGGGCAGAGAACCAGTTGTTAAAAAACACCAGGAACCACAAAACCCTTTTGACATATCTCTCTCTCCCCCTCCCTCTCTCCCGCCCCCTCTGTATCTCTCTCTCTCTCTCTCTCTCCCACTCTCTCTGTATCACTCTGTCTCTGCCCTGGCACATCTCCATCACCCTTACCTTCTCAGGCCAGGCGAGGAGTGACTAGGAGGGGAGGGTGAGGGGTGGGGCTAGCCAGTGGTGGCATCACCTGACAGGGAGCCACAGCAGAGGGCCCAAAGAGTCGCATGCGACTTTGGAGCCACAGGTTGCTGACCTCTGGCATAGAGACTCATTCATAAATGACATTTTTTCTCCTAGCCCTCAAAAGTTTTCAAAATGCCCCAAGTTGCCCTCAAACTGAAAAGCTTGGAAACTCCTGTCCATTCATTTTTTCGTGCCTAAGTATAGGACCTTACTTTCCTCACCGCTGAATTGCATTTTGTTGGACAGAGCCCAGTGTTCTGAATTTTAAGTCTATTTTCCAAAGTGTTAGTCATTCCCCCCAATTTAGTGTCATCTGCAAATTTGATGAGTTCCCTTCTATCCCCTCATTGGGCCCAAGATAGAACCTTGAGGTGCCCCACTGCATGTTTCTCTCCATGTAGATCAGTGGTGGGTTTCAAAATTTTTTACTACCGGTTCTGTGGGTGTGGCTTGGTGGGCATGGCAGGGGAAGGATACTGTAAAATCTCCAGTCCCACCCCACTGCAGGGGAAGGTTACTGCAAAATCCCCATTTCCTCCTGATCAGTTGGGACTCGGGAGACAGAGAATAGATGAGGGCGGGGCCAGTCACAGGTGGCATTTACCGGCTCTCTGAACTACTCAAATTTTCCCCTACCAGTTCTCTAGAACTGGTCAGAACCTGCTGAAACCCACCTCTGATGTAGATGTAGTTTCATTAAGGTCTACATGCTTGGTTGTGTGGTTGGTGAGTGAATATATCTGGTGGTGGAATACTCTATTCCACATTGCACTATCCAAACAAGAACTAGGCTGTGTCATCGTCAAATGCCAGACTGAAGTCCAAGTATATTATGTCCACAGCATTTCTCTAATCCACTAATTTAGTCTCTATATCAGTGAAGGCAATAGGATTTGTCTGGCATGATCTTGTTGTGACCCAAGCCCAAGTAGGTAGTAATAAACTTAGTCCGTGGAAAAACAAACTTTATTCGAACAGCTGGGAATTACTTCATTCCCAGCGTCGTTCAACTCAAAGTAAAACAAATGCCTCCCAACACAAATTCCTCAGTTATCTCACAAACCTTAGTCCAATTAGACAAACTGCCAAAGGCCCTTCCTGGCAAACATCCAGAAGCCACAAAAACAAAGATGTATATGAAGCAGAAGATGAAGCAGAAGACGCAGCTACAACGTTGTTTTCTGGCAAAGCTGAAACACAGGTGCTGGTCTGTTTTGAGCCTTATGGGAGGGGCCAATCATCTCTTGGTCCTACTCCCAAATTATCCTCTCTGCTTGAGCTGCTCTTGCCTCCTGGCAGCTCTTCTCATGCGTGCATTAGGAACAGGCTCCTTCTGTTCTTCTGCCTCACTACTATCAGTCTCTGGAGGCTCTGGAGTCCGCACCTCACTCCCCGACGGCCCTGGCCTCACCTCAGCCTCATCGCTGTCCGACTCCATTGCCAGATCCGTAGACTGCTGACGGACCACAACAGATCTGTTCTTAACAAACAGATGCTGGTTTCTGGTGATCATCTTGTTCATTTCTAGGTGCTCACAAATCCGCTGCTTGATTATCTTTTCCAGAATTTCCCCAGCTATTAATGTCAAGCAGATTAGCCTATAATTTTCTGGATCAATATTTTTTCCCTTTTTTTTTGTAGTTTGGGACCACATCAGCTCTTTTCCAGTCTTTTGCTAGTTCTCCTGTGTTACAGGAGCTTTCAATGGCTCCAAGATCATGTCTGGCAGTTCCTTCAGGACCCTGAAAAGTAAATAGTAATGGCACCAATTGTGGTATTCAGCCGGTTCTATTTGGTTTAGGCGAACCGGCAGTGACGGTGGCGGGAGGCTCTGCCCACCTGCCCGGATGTAATCATGCCCCGTTTTTTGATGCTCTGCGCATGAGTGGAAGGTTCTGCGCACACACGGAGGTGGCGCATGTGAGCAAAGCAAGCGTGTGGGTGTGCACGCTCTCACATTTGTGAACCAGGAGCAAAGGTAAGTGAATACAATCCCTGAATAGCACTTTTTTTTTGTTTTTGTTTACATTTATACCCCGCCCTTCTCCGAAGACTCAGGGCGGCTTACAATGTATAAGGCAATAGTCTCATTCTATTTGTATATTTTTTTTACAAAGTCAACTTATTGCCCCCACAACAATCTGGGTCCTCATTTTACCTACCTTATAAAGGGTGGAAGGCTGAGTCAACCTTGGGCCGGGCTCGAACCTGCAGTAATTGCAGGCTTTGTGTTCTAATAACAGGCTTCTCTATCGCCTGCGCTATCCCGGCCCTTAGACTTATTGTCGTGTCCCACTTCTCCGCTGACGGCCGGGTCAGGGAAATCCGAATCAGGCGTGCCTCTGCAGCTCTGCCAAAGTCCTAGCAAAGTCCTCAGGGCAGGCAGGAGACTAGAAAGTGACTTCAGCAAGATAGGTTTAGACTTTGCCTGACTCAGAGACTGCCAGAAAGCAGATCCTTTATATAGGCCATGGGGTGTGGCTCCATGACTCAGCACTTATCCAGGCCTGCCCCTCCCTTCCTTCTGACGCCGCCGCCTATCAATTCTTCTGAAGCGAGGGTCACTCCAATCGGCAGCTGTTGGTAATTGACCTCCCTCAGGCTCACATGCTGTGCGGGAGGGAGAGGGGTCTAGTTGCTCCGTTTGCCTGGGCATGGAGCCAGGGCTGGGGCCGGGAGATGCCCCCTCCTCAGCCTGTCTGGGCATGGAGCCAGGGCTGGGGCCGGGAGGCATTCTAGGACATTCCTCAGCATTCGGAAGCAGATAAGAAGACCCCGGCTGCGGTGAGAGCGGGCAAGACACAACACTTATATACCACTTCACAGTGCTTTACAGCCCTCTCTAAGCAGTTTACAGAATTGCCCTCAACAATCTGGGTCCCCATTTGACTGACCTCAAAAGGATGGAAGGCTGAGTCAATCTTCTGTTCCACATGATTTGTATTCATCCAAGGTGGATAGGTATTCTCTTACTAATTCTTTGCTAGTTACCTGTTCTATCTTTCTTAGTGGAGCTTTGGATAGACTGATCTTTTTTTTTTCTTTTTGCATAAAAATATATGCAAAGAAGAACTTAAGCAGTCTTGCTTTCTCTACACTGCTCCTCACCTTCTTGCCTTCTGCTCCCATTAGTGGACCTATTGTTTCCTTAACTTTCTTCTTGTTCCTTACCTACTGAAAAGAAACTTTTTAAAAAAAATTTTTTTTGGTATTCATTACCAGTCTTAGCTTTTTCTGACCTTTCACTTTCCTGGCTTCCTCCTTGCAGATTGGGGCTATTTGCTGGTATTCAGTTTTAATTACCGTATTTTTCAGAGTATAAGACACACTTTCATTTTTGGGGAGGAAAATAAGAAAAAAGCTGATTGGTAGGTGGATCAGCCTCCCAGAATACCACCAATTAGCTGTTTCTAGAGGTGAATTTTAGCAACAGGTTCTTTGGTTGTGAGCTCTGTTCCTTGCTTTTTTTTCTGCCTCTGAAACTTCTGAAACTGTGTTTCAGAAAAAGCTTTTTTCTGCCTCTGAAAGCCTTCGAAACACAGCTTCAGAAAAAAAGCCTCTGAAGCTCTGTTTTGGGGCTTCTTTTCTAAAGCTCTGTTTCTGATGCTTTTTTCAGCCTCTGAAACCTCCATTTGAGAAGCTGGGCGGGGCTACATTCAGAGTATAAAATGCAGCCAGATTTTCAAAAAATCAAAAAATCTAATAAATCTAAATCAGCCTCTTTTGCGGGGGAGGGAAGGTGTGTCTTTTACTCTGAAAAATACGGGTGTGTGCCCCTCTTTCCATTTTTTTAATATCTGACCTTTTTCTCCTCCAGTTTGTCAGAGATCTCTTTGTTTAAATATGACAGCGTCATGTGGTGTCTTTTTGTTTTTCTTTCTCTGTGGTGTTATTTTCACTTGGGGCTTCATTATCTCATTTTTCAAGGTTTCCCAAGCATCTTCAATTGTTTTACCTTTTAGGATTTCTAGCCACTGAATCCTTTCTAGACTTTCTTTTAGTCTGTTGATGTCAGCTCTATTAAAATCTAAAACATTAATCTGACTTGGTTCAGTTATGTGTGGTGAATTATAATGAATTCAAGTATGAATTCATGATCACTCTCCCCCTAACGTCAACTGCCTTTATTATTTCATCTGTTAGTAAAAATTGAGTCCAGTATTAGCTGTCCTTCTAATTCCCTCTTCTACCTTTTATATGACAAGGTTGTCAGCTGAGCATCTCAAATTAGCAATCTCTTTGACAAAAAGCAGATATAGTGAAAGTAAAAAAGGGATAGCTGGAAAAGCCATCATTCTTGATTTACACCTATTGACCCATAAGTAAGTCATGGTTTATTAAAAGATCAGGCCCCTAAATTAACACTTGCATCAGGAAACTGCACTGAGTTTTTAAAAAAATTACAGTTGGTCCAGTTGTGGGTTTCAA
The DNA here is from genome assembly GCF_028640845.1 of Ahaetulla prasina. Classification (NCBI taxonomy): domain Eukaryota; kingdom Metazoa; phylum Chordata; class Lepidosauria; order Squamata; family Colubridae; genus Ahaetulla; species Ahaetulla prasina. The sequence continues at coordinate 17,497,879 of NC_080545.1, read as the reverse complement.
AATTTTTTACTACTGGTTCTGTGGATGTGGCTTGGTGGACGTGGCATGGCTTGGTGGGTGTGGCAGGGGAAGGATACTGTAAAATCTCCAGTCCCACCCCACTCCTGGGGGAAGGATACTGCAAAATCCCCATTTCCTCCCCATTCCTAGGGGAAAGATACTGCAAAATCCCCATTTCCTCCCCACTCCTAGGGGAAAGATACTGCAAAATCCCCATTTCCTCCCAATCAGCTGGGACTTGGGAGGCAGAGAATAGATAGGGGCGGAGCCAGTCAGAATTTTTTCTATTGGTTTTCCAAACTACTCAAAATTTCGGCTACTGGTTCTCCAGAACTGGTCAGAACCTGTTGAAACCCACCTTGGAATTGGTCTTTATTTAACAATCTACTGTTCCATGACTGTCTAAACTTGTGATTTTGCTGAATAAATGGTACTTTTGACCGAACCTTGTACATAAGACAACACTACATCCCGGGATCATGTGATCACAATTTCCAACCTTCTCTGCCAGCATCCTACAAAGTCAATTTTGAACCTGTTAGGAATTGAGCTTCCTGAGGTCCTCGTTTAATGATTCATCGAGTCTTATTTAATGACAACAGCCAGGACTGCCTGAAGTGGGCTTGCTAAGCAGAATGGTCGTATGTTTGTTTATTTGTTTTCACTCATTACTACATTGCTCGATGACAGAATTAATGACAGAAACTTGGCACTCTGAAAAATTAGCCATAATTTTTCAGAGTGCCACATAAATAATATCCATAGGCTATGCAAAACAGAGAGTCAACAAGCCAAAAAGGGAGCAAGAGGACCCAAGCACTTCTCCACCAGCAATTAGCACCCAGATGAGCATCGATTAATTTCAAGATTAACATCAGACCAACAATCAAGTAAATAATACCCCAATCAAGGAACTGCCAAACAAGCTATTAGTAAAAAGCCCAACCAAAATACTTCCAAGACCACCCCCACCAACACTGACAGGGCGAGCCACTAGAAATGTGATGGCTAACCTTTTTGTTGTCATGTGCCAGCACCCATAAAGCAATGTGCCCCTGTTGTGGTCCATCAGCAGCCTATGGAGCTGGCAACAGAGTCGGACAGTGATGAGGCTGAGGTGAGACCAGGGCCATTGGGAAGTGAGGTGCAGACTCCAGAACCTCCAGAGCCTGATAGTAGTGAGGCAAAGGAACAGGAGGAGCCTGTTCCTAATGCACGTATGAGAAGAGCTGCCAGAAGGCAAGAGCAGCTCAAGCAAAAAGGACAACTCAGGAATAAGGCCAAGAGATGATTGGCCCCTCCCATAAGGCTTAAAACAGACCAGCACCGGTGTTTCAGCTTTGCCAGAAAACAATGTTGTAGCTGCGTCTTCTGCTCCATCTTCTGCTTCGTATACGTCTTTGTTTTTGTGGCTTCTGGACGTTTGCTAGGAAGGGCCTTTGGCAGTTGGCCTAATTGGACTAAGGTTTGTGAGATAACTGAGGAATTTGTGTTGGGAGGCATTTGTTTTACTTTGAGTTGAACGACACTGGGAATGAACTAATTCCCAGCTGTTCGAATCAAGTTTGTTTTTCCATGGACTAAAGTTATTACCACCTACTTGGGTCTGGGTCACAACAGCCCTCTCTGCGCATGTGCTCACGACCCCCCCCATGCTTCCCCATGCATGCGCACGTAACCACCCCATGCTCCCCCACATGCCCCATTTTGGGCCTAGTAAGCCTCCCTGTAGCCTTCTGGGACAAAAAACAGGCTGGGGGGGCTCGTTTTGGGACTAGTAGGCCTCCCTGCAGCCTCCTGGGGTCAAAAATAGGCTGCAACCCCCCACGCATGCATGGTGTCTCCCGCATGCACCCTGTCCCACTGCATCCCAAAAATCAGCTGGCCAGCAGAAGGCACGCACGCATGCGCAGTAGAGCTTAGCTGGGCGATGGCTTGCATGCCTGCAGAGAGGGCTCTGCCTGCCAGCTGTGGCATGCATGCCATAGGTTTGCCATCACTGCACTAGAATATAAATTGAGAGCAAGCCACACTCTTAACTAGCACTGATGATGTTACCTAGTTTGGCTAATGAAACGTCTGCAAGAAAGCAACCAAGCTCAGAAAGCACTAAGGACCCCTCTAAGGTCAGATTTTCCAGCCCCAGTTGGCATTTTGAGAAAGGACTACTTGTTCAAAAGCAAGAGGCTAATTAACAAAAGTGTGCTTTGTGAGCTTTATAACTCTCATGGGAATACTGTGTCATCATTAATACTTTACTTATGCTTGAATTTATAAATCGATTTAAGCTTTCCCTGGTTTACCTGCAGTAGCATAAGCTAACTATAAATGTATATCATGGTTAAAACTTTTAACCAGGATTCAAAGCGAAAAGGGTCTCGGGGAAAACAAATGTCTGCTAAAATAGGCTTTTGCCTGCAGGCTTTTTGTGAGGAGGGTAGTGCAAGCTTGTTGGGAAGGAATTTTACAAGCTGAATTAAAAACTACTTTTTCTTGTCATAATAAGAAGGCACCTTCTTATGTGCGTTTCTGGTAGAGCAGACATTACATCTAAGATGCATCAGCTGCACTGGTTACCAGTTTGTTTCTAGGTCCAATTTAAGGTGCTGGTGTTGACCTTTTAAGCCCTACATGGAGGGGTGGTATTCAGCCAGTTCGGACCAGTTCGGGCGAACCAGTAGCGAAGATCGGCGTGATGCTATCCTATTTAGCTGTTGTGACCCAGACCCAAGTAGGTAGTAATAAACTTAGTCCGTGGAAAAACAAACTTTATTTGAACAGCTGGGAATTACTTCATTCCCAGCATCGTTCAACTCAAAGTAAAACAAATGCCTCCCAACACAAATCCCTCAGTTATCTAACAAATCTTAGTCCAGTTAGGCAAACTGCCAAAGGCCCTTCCTGGCAAACATCCAGAAGCCACATAAACAAAGACGTAGACGAAGCAGAAGTTGTTTTCTGGCAAAGCTGAAACACCGGTGCTGGTCTGTTTTAAGCCTTATGGGAGGGGCCAATCATCTCTTGGCTCTACTCTCGAGTTGTCCTTTTTGCTTGAGCTGCTCTTGCCTTCCTACCCTCAAAACGACGCTATAGAGCACTGCACAACAGAACAACTAGACACAAGAACAGTTTCTTCCCAAAGGCCATCACTCTGCTAAACAAATAATTCCCTCAACACTGTCAAACTATTTACTAAGTCTGCACTACTATTAATCTTCTCATAGTTCCCATCACCAATCTCTTTCCACTTATGACTGTATGACTATAACTTCGTTGCTGGCAATCCTTATGATTTATATTGATATATTGACCATCAGTTGTGTTGTAAATGTTGTACCTTGATGAACATATCTTTTTTTTTATGTACACTGAGAGCATATGCACCAAGACAAATTCCTTGTGTATCCAATCACACTTGGCCAATAAAAATTCTATTCTATTCTATTCTATTCTATTCTATTCTATTCTATTCTATTCTATTCTATTCTATTCTATTCTATTCTATTCTGGCAGCTCTTCTCATGCATGCATTAGAAACAGCCTCCTCCTGTTCCTCTGCCTCACTACTATCAGTCTCTGGAGACTCTGGAGTCCGTACCTCACTTCCCGATGGCCCTGGCCTCACCTCAGCCTCATCGCTGTCCGACTCCGTTGCCAGCTCCGTAGGCTGCTGACGGACCACAACATTAGCCACATTTTCGAGGCCAGGTGCATGCACGTAAGGTGCGCGTGGGAGCAAAGCGCATGCTCGGAAGGCCGGGCGCATGCACGGAAGGTGAGCTCGTGCGGCAAACCGGTGGTAACAATATATGAAACCCACCTCTGCCTACATGGAATGGGACCAGGTCACCTCTTTCCTATTTCATCTGTTCATCCCACCAAATTTAGAAGAGAGGACGTGTTATGGATTCAGCATACTTTTCTGCTGTGGTATCCACTTGATGGAATCTTATGCCCTCCAAGATGCAGTCAACATCAATGAGCTTTTGAGGGTCCTTCAAGATCTCTGGTGATGGCAGCAGACTTGGAGACCTCAGGGGATGTGTGAACTTGTGAGGTGGTTCTCCTGTTATTAAGGTAAAAGTAAAGGTTCCCCTCGCACATATGTGCTAGTTGTTCTTGACTCTAGGGGGCGGTGCTCATCTCTGTTTCAAAACCGAAGAGCCAGCGCTGTCCGAAGACGTCTCCATGGTCATGTGGTTGGCATGACTCAATGCCAAAGGCGCACGGAACGCTGTTACCTTCCCAACAAAGGTGGTCCCTATTTTTCTACTTGCATTTTTAACGTGCTTTCGAACTGCTAGGTTGGCAGAAGCTGGGACAAGTAATGGGAGCTCACCCCGTTACGTGACACTAGGGATTCGAACCATTGAACTGCTGACCTTTTGATCGACAAGTTCAGCATCTTAGCCACTGAGCCACCACATCCCATTCTCCTGTTATTACATCCCTTTATTATTTTCCTTTCCTATTTTAGTTTTGCTTTTATCGTTTAATTTTTTTAAAAAGAATTATTATTATATAATGGGTTTTTGTAATGATTGTTTTATACACCCATACACATACTATTTTACACATACACATGCTATTTTATTGGGTTGCTGTATACTATCCGGTGGGGGGTGGCATATCAATTTGATGTATATATTAAAAAATTAAAATCTAAAATTGGGTGGATTTTACTGTTGATAGACTTTGGTTTTACTGGAGGTGATGAAGAACTTCTCCAAGTCCTAAATTAGGGGAAAAGATTGAACAATCTGATCCTGCCCGTTTCTGTGACATCACAGCCCTGATGTGGGTCTCTACATTGCCAGCTAAGAATGCTAAGAACTTTCTTATTCTATAATTTTTTGGGGAGTCCCTAGCTAGCTATGGAGAATACAGTTGGCCAAAGACATTTCTCTGCCTCAGGCAAAAATCCAAAGCTCAAAGTGTGTAAAACCCAATGGACTTTGCCACTAAAGACTTTTAAACTCACCTAGACCTCTTCAACGATCCTCAGGCTTTTGTCTTTAACTATCTTTGCCAAAGCTGAAGTGCCAGTTGCCTTATATTTTCTCTAAGAGAAATGTTATGTTGCCGCTTCTTCTTCTTCTTCTTCTTCTTCTTCTTCTTCTTCTTCTTCTTCTTCTTCTTCTTCTTCTTCTTCTTCTTCTTCTTCTTCTTCTTCTTCTTCTTCTGTTTTTGAAGCTGCTTTTTAAGGCAGATATGGGGGAACTGTGAATAGGATAGGATAGGATAGGATAGGATAAGAATGGATAAGTATGGATAGGATAGGAATGGATAGGATAGGATAAGAATGGATAGGATAGGATAGGATAGGATAGGATAGGATAGGATAAGAATGGATAGGATAGGAATGGATAGGATAGGATAAGAATGGTTAGAAATGGATAGGATAGGGTAGGGTAGGGTAGGATAGGATAGGATAGGATAGAATAGGGTAAGGGTAAGGGTAAGGGTAAGGGTAGGGTAGGGTAGGATAGAAAATGAAAGAATAGAATAGAATAGAATAGAATAGAATAGAATTCTTTATTGGCCAAGTGTGATTGGACACACAAGGAATTTGTCTCTGGTGCAGAAGCACTCAATGTACATGCAAAGCAACAGAATCATCATCATCCTCATCATCCTCATCATCATAATGATACCATTAAGTGGAGATAGTAAAGAAGGTGGGAACGATAATAATACTACACCCATGCAATATGGAGGAAATAGACATAAGACAGTACTGTGAGATAATCTGCTTTCCCCAATCAGGTAGCATTTAGCTATGCAACTTCCCCATTTCTCAACCATCCATGTGGCCGCAATTTCAGGGAGGTCGTCTCATTGCGTTCTGAGGTTTGGTCTGTGAAAAGCTGTAATAGCTCATTTGGAAGCACTGTAATTTCCCTATAAGTAGGACGCAACCAAAACTCATAGCAGGCTCTGTGCTTTGCGAGGGGCTCCTTCCTTTAATAGTCCATGCTGAGGACTCCTCTATTGCCATTCAAACGAAGCTTTTTAAAAAAATATTTTAATCTAAAAGCCACCTCAAGAAAGTATTTGTTGATGAGTGGCCATATCAGTGTGATCCCTCCATCCCACATCTATGCTTGAGAGAGCCTGGTGCCCATTCAAGAGTGAAAAGTGCTATTCTTAATATACACTTGCCTGGAAGGGAGTCTCTTTAAATGACATGTCTCCTGCAATAGAATTTTAAATTACCCCTCTGAACACCACAGCATATGCGAAGAGATCAAATCTCTTGCGGCAAACTCAATCAGGCCAAAGAAGAAGAACGGTCCTATCAGAGGGGTGTGTGTATGTGTGTGTGTGTGTGTGTGTTTGTTTGTGTGTGTCTACGAATGGTACTTTGCAATTTTGTACTCAGAGTAAAAGAAAGCTTCTCCTTAAAACATTGGCATCTTTTAAAATATCCTGTTTTCCCCGAAAATAAGACCCAAGCGGAAAATAAGCCCTAGTTTGATTTTTCAGGATGCTCATAATATAAGCCCTACCCCAAAAATAAGCCCCAGTTAAGATCATCAGCAGACAGAGGTGTTTAGTATTGTATTTCTCCACTGTATTTTCCCCAAAATAAGACCTAACCAGAAAATAAGCCATAATGTGTCTATTGGAACAAAAATTAATATAAGACTTTTGTGGGAAACACAGTTAATTTTCCCTGGGCCAAAAGTTCCCCTCATTTTAAAAAATATTTTTAAAAAATCCTTGCTTTTGCTACAGAAATCCATTTTTAATGAATGAATTCTGGAGCATTGGGTTGAAAATAAGCAAAGACTTAATCAAACTTTATTGCTGGTTTCTTGCCTTTACCAGCTGTAATGTAGTTAAAAAAGCGTTTCATGCTACACTATAATAGCGTTACGGCTTGGTTGGGAAACAAAATTCCAGCTTATTTTACGAACAACACACAAAGTGGTCTGAACGTGGGAGAAATGGTTGGGCATTCAGGAGTGTTTATACGGGATCTCAGCAATGCTCCATCCAATTCATTATCTCGTCACTACTTTATACGGTAATCATGCCACAGATGCAGCTGCCATTTCTTTTGGGTTCCCTATTTACATTAAACTCCTTCTCCTCCCCCCACCCCGCCATTCTCCCATTCCTCTTATTTTGGAATTGTTTCTTTCTGGAAAGCAGCTTGTTTCCCCCACCTTCAAAAATCGAATTCTCTTAAGAGGTTCTCTCACAATCATAAAATAAAGGAAGACTTACGTTGTTTTCTTGTTTTGTCAGAGCATAAACGGCTGAAGAATTTGAACTTCCTAATCACTAGCCAATCGTTTGCTGCAGTAGCGGGCTCCACTTACCTTCACTACTGTTTTGAAATGGTGAGCGCACAGGGGGCCCCCCGCTTCTGCGCATGCACAGAGTGTCCGTCGCCACTACTGGTTCACCTGAACAGGGGTTGCTGCCTTTGGAAGCCATCAGATCCTGGCTAATAGAATAGCTAGCTGGTTGGCCCAGCAGTTTCCAGTAGACCCAGATGCCTATGGGATTTCATTTGATCCTATAAAAGAAGGGCATTGGAATAACTGTCAAGCTACTGCTTCTTTGTCTACCTCTCCCTTTTCTTCTCTTTCTTCCTCTTTCCCTCCTTGTTGTGACCCAGGCCCAAGTAGGTAGTAATAAACTGAGACCATGGAAAAACAAACAAACTTTGTTCGAACAGCTGGGAATTACTTCATTCCCAGCGTTGTTCACCTCAAAGTAAAACAAATGCCTCCCAACACAAATTCCTCAGTTCTCTTGCAAACCTTGGTCCAATTAGGCAAACTGCCAAAGGCCCTTCCTGGCAAACGTCCAGAAGCCACAAAAACAAAGACGTAGACGAAGCAGAATATGAAGCAGAAGACACAGATACCAATGTTGTTTTCCGGCAAAGCTGAAACACTGCTGCTGGTCTGTTTTAAGCCTTATGGGAGGGGGCCAATCATCTCTTGGCCCTACTCCCGAGTTGTCCTTTTTGCTTGAGCTGCTCTTGCCTTCTGGCAGCTCTTCTCATGCGTGCATTAGGAACAGGCTCCTCCTGTTCCTCTGCCTCACTACTATCAGGCTCTGGAGGCTCTGGAGTCCTCACCTCACTTCTCAATGGCCCTGGCCTCACCTCAGCCTCATCGCTGTCCAACTCCATTGCCAGCTCCTCTGCTGAGGACCACAACACTCCTTCTCTCTCTCTCTTTCTCTCTCCCCCTCTCTGTCCCCCCAGCTGAGGAGAACAGGCAGATTGCTGTTGTCAGAAATCTAAACTAATCATGGAATAGGTCTCCCATGCCACCAGCTTTTAAAACTGCTAATCATTCACAACCCACCATTTCTCCATATTGTCCTCACCATTTGCAGTCTTAGATACTGAACTTTTGGGATGATGTTGCCTGTATGCTTGCCAATCCACAGCTTGCAGAGAATTCCTTTATTTAATCTTTTTTTTTCACACTCTGTTGGCCAATATTTAAGAACAACAAATGCCAGGAAATCAGTGTTTGCTTGTTCTATTTTAAGCTGGACCATCACCGAACAGACTGTCCGTCCCCCCAACCTCCACTCCCCGAGCTTTCAATGCTCTATGAATAAGCAAATACACCTTCGTGTACCCTTCACAAAAGACTTTAAAAAGCTACCAGCTGGACAATACGGAGATCCGAGATAGGGAATTAAGAATCTGAGCAAATCTGCGGGTTTATTTATTTGTTTCTTTAATCAATCAATCAATCAATCATCTCAACAATTGACTCTAAGTGGCAAACAACAGGCTAAAAAGAATCATATCATGGATACAAAAAAAATCAAATACAAAAATTAGAGCTGGGAAAAACCACCAGAACATGCAGTTAATACAGCCAGGAGATGGAGCTTTTGCACACCTGGGGTCACAGTGGCTTGGTCCTTAGTGCCTTACAAAAGGCCAGCAGGATCAGGGCCAGGCCCATCCTAATCTTTTGAGGGAGGATGTTTCATAGAGCAGATACTACACCAGAAAAATTATGGGTCTTGGCCCCAGTAACCGGCACTCCTTAGCTGCCAGGGCCTGAACCAAATTGCTCTGACTAGGCTTCCCCAAAAAGCACAAAGCAGAATCCTGGTCCTGACAAAAACCCTTTTATTAAATAAACATATGGCTCTCATTCAGCAAAGTCTTTTAAGGGAGAATTTACAGTCACAGACCTTTATATGTGCTTGCCGGGGTGCTTGCCGGGGTGGCGGTTGAGATTCCCAGACTTTTAGTCATGGGGGATTTCAACTTGCCATCGGCCGGCTTGTCATCAACGGTAGCTCAGGAGTTCATGGCCTCCATGACGGCCATGGACCTGATTCAAGTAACTGATGGCCCTACACACATGGGGGGAGGCACACTAGATCTGATTTATATCTCTGGACAGTGGATTAATGATCTGGAATTAGGAGATTTAGTGATGGAACCGGTGTCATGGTCAGATCATTTTCTCCTTCGCCTGGACTTTCAGACCGCCGCTCACCATCGCAGGGAGACGGAGCCAATTCGTTGGTTCCGTCCCAGGCGCCTGATGGACCCTGAGAGGTTCCGGACGGAGCTTGGGCCGTTCCCTGAGGATCTTGCCCACGGCACGACTGAAGAACTAGTTGCGGCCTGGGAACGGGCCGCGACTGGGGCTTTGGACCGTGTCGTGCCTTTGCGGCCTCTGACCCGGCGTAGATCTCAATTGGCTCCTTGGTTCTCTGAGGAGCTGAGAGAGATGAAGCGTCGGAGAAGACGCCTAGAGAGTACTTGGAGGTCTAGCCGTTCCGAGGCTGATCGGACACTAGTGAGATCTTTTACTAAGACCTACCTAGTGGCAATGAGGGAATCGTTCTCGTTTCCACCCTCATTGCATCGGCAGATAACCGCCCGGCCGCCCTGTTTCGGGTGACCCACTCCCTCCTTCACCAGGAGGGGCGGGATGACCCCCTGCAGGGACGTGCTGAGGAGTTTAACGGTTATCTATATGATAAAATCGTTCAGCTTCGGGATAGCTTAGACCAAAATTGCGATGATCCAAGTGGGATGACGGAGACACGTCTTGTTGAGGTTGTTTGGGATGAGTTTGAGTCTGTGGCTCTTGAGGACGTGGACAGGTTGCTGGGGAGGTTGCATGCAACCACATGTTTACTGGACCCGTGTCCTTCCTGGCTGGTGCTGGCTACCCAGGAAGTTACACGAGGCTGGCTCCAGGGAATTATAAATGCTTCATTGTTGGAGGGGGTTTTCCCCGCTGCCTTGAAAGAGGCGGTGGTGAGACCCCTCCTCAAGAAGCCTTCCCTGGACCCAGCTATTTTGGGAAATTATCGTCCAGTCTCCAACCTTCGCTTTGTGGCGAAGGTTGTAGAGAGTGTGGTTGCATGGCAGCTTCCCCAGTACCTGGATGAAGCTGTCTATCTAGACCCGTTCCAGTCCGGCTTCCGGTCCGGACATAGTACGGAGACAGCTTTGGTCGCGTTGGTAGATGACCTCTGGAGGGCCAGGGATAGGGGTTGCTCCTCTGCCCTGGTCCTATTAGATCTCTCAGCGGCCTTTGATACCATCGACCATGGTATCTTGCTGCACCGGTTGGAGAGCTTGGGAGTGGGAGGCACCGTTTATCGGTGGTTCTCCTCCTATCTCTCCGACCGATGCATGAGTGTTGACAGGGGGCAGAGGTCGACCGCGAGGCGCCTTACTTGTGGGGTGCCTCAGGGGTCGATTCTCTCGCCCCTCCTGTTCAACATCTACATGAAGCCGCTGGGTGAGGTCATTAGTGGTTTCGGGGTGAGTTACCATCTGTACGCTGACGATACGCAGCTGTACTTCTCCACCCCGGATCACCCCAACGAAGCTGTCGAAGTGCTATCCCGGTGTCTGGAAGCTGTACGGGTCTGGATGGGGAGAAACAGACTCAAGCTCAATCCCTCCAAGACGGAGTGGCTATGGATGCCGGCACCCCGGTACAGTCAGCTGCAGCCACGGCTGACTGTGGGGGGCGAGTTATTGGCCCCAATGGAAAGGGTGCGCAACTTGGGCGTCCTCTTGGATGGGCGGCTGTCGTTTGACGATCACTTGGCGGCCGTCTCCAAGAGGGATTTTTACCAAGTACGCTTGGTTCACCAGTTGCGCCCCTTCCTTGACTGGGATGCCTTATGCACGGTAACTCATGCTCTTGTCACTTCCCGTTTGGATTATTGCAATGCTCTCTACATGGGGCTGCCCTTGAAGTGCACCCAGAGGCTGCAGCTAGTCCAGAATGCAGCTGTGCGGGTAATAGTGGGAGCAACACTGGCTTCCTGTGGCCTTTCGGGTGCGCTTTAAGATTTTGGTTACCACCTTTAAAGCACTCCATGGCTTAGGGCTCGGGTACTTACGGGACTGCCTGCTGTTACCCTATGCCTCCCACCGACCCGTACGCTCACACAGAGAGGGACTTCTCAGGGTGCCGTCCGCCAGACAATGTCGGCTGGTGGCCCCCAGGGGCAGGGCCTTCTCTGTGGGAGCTCCTATGCTTTGGAACGAACTTCCCCCTGGTTTACGTCAAGTGCCTGCTCTTCGGACTTTTCGCCGTGAGCTGAAAACACATCTATTTATTCAAGCGGGACTGGCCTAATTAAATTTTAATCTGGGGTTATTTATATTTTTAGGGTTTTTAAATATTTTAAATATTTTAAATTTTTGGCCATTTTGTAATATGTTTGTTTTAGTCTTGTTTTAATTTATATATTGCGCTTTTTATTTGGCTGTACACCGCCCTGAGTCCTTCGGGAGAAGGGCGGTATAAAAATCGAATAAATAAATAAATAAATCTGGCTTGGAGAGCTGCTAGGCTGATATCTTCAAAACTTGGCAAAGAGTCACAAACCAATTAGGCGAACTAATTGTCTCCTGCAAACTCCACTCCCCTTTCCTCCTCTTTTATTCCCTCTGGGAGGAGCCATTCAGTGGTGGGTTGCTACCGGTTCACACCAAATCGGCCGAACCGGTAGCAGCAGTGATGGGAGGCTCCGCCCACATGCCTGGACGCTTCTCCACATGCACAGAAGCACCACAGGTGCATATGAGCGAACCAGTGGCAACGGGATTTGGAACCCACTCCTGGGGCCATTTATCGTCCACCTGTGGCCTTACTCCCAAATCGACCCTTGTTCTTTAGCTGTTCCCTTCGTCTGGCAACTCTGTGCATGCACACATTGGGAACAGGCTCCAGCTGTTCATCTGCCTCACTGATGTCTGACTTTGAAGGCAGCTGATAACTGCATCCGGCCCTGGCCTCCTCTCTGCCTCCACACAGAGCCCTCATCAGAGCCTTCCCCGGACTCCAGGACTGGCCCATGTTCCTCCCCAACCTCCTCACTGTCTGAATCTGCTGCCAGCTCCGATGGCTGCTGGGAGGCCACAACACAAATGCATCCTGCTAAACTGGATTGGACGTATAAAACAGCCCGGGAGTCCCAATTCCTCAAGTAATCCAGTCCCAAGGTATGAAAGATTTTAAAGGTGATAACCAGCACCTTGAATTGCATCCAGAAGCAATCAGTGTACCTCACAAAATAGTGAAGTTATATGTATTGAGTAACTGGCGCCATTAACTATTCAGGCTGCTGCATTCTGCGTTAGTTGAAGCCTCCATGGTTCTTCAAGGGCAGCCTCATCTAGAGCATGTTGCACTAGTCCAGAAAAAACATGGATCGCCAACATGATCGACAACGTCTGATGGTGAATATGGAAGGAGGAGGAGGAGGAGGAGGAGGAGGAGGAGAAGGAGAAGGAAAAGGAAAAGGAGAAGGAGAAGGAAAAGGAGAAGGAAAAGGAGAAGGAGAAGGAGACAAAATATCATGAAAGCATGAGTAATGATGAGCAGGACCTCCTTGCCTAGGAAATGGATCAACTGGTGTACAATTCAAAGGTGTGCAAAGGCCCTCCTAGCCATGGCTGCCACTTCTCTTCATGAAGGAGCCATGAGAGCCCCCAGATTGTGCAACAGGACTATGAAGAAGTGCCACCCCGTCCATAACAAGAGGTGGGAAATTCCTGGCACTCGGCCCAAACACCCAAAGTAACTCAGTCTTGCTTGGGTTATGTTGAAGCTTGTTCCCCCTCATCCAGGACTCTACAGCTTTCAAGCACTGGACAGGATAACTATAGCGTCAGTCAGGATGCCTGGAATAGAGGTATACAGCTGGATATCATCAGCATAATAATGATACCTCACTGCAGACTGGGATGGCCCCATCCAGTGGTCTCCTGTAAATGTTAAAAAGGAGGGCAGAGAGAACGGAGCCCTGTAGCAGGGGTCTCCAACCTTGGCAACTTTCAGACTTGTGGACTTCAACTCCCAGCCAGGCTGAGGAATTCTGGGAGTTGAAGTCCACAAGTCTGAAAGTTGCCAAGGTTAGAGACCCCTGCCCTATAGCATTCCATGAAAGAGAAGATGCAGGTAGGACTTTTCCCCTTGTATCAATACTGACCGGAGCTGGTCTCAGAGGAAGGAGGAGAAGCAACACCACACAGTGCTGCCCATCCTCAACTCCTGCAGCTGTTCCAGAGGCGTGGAAGAATGATATCAATGGTATTGAAAGCCACTGAGAAGTCAGGAAGAACAAGGATGGATGGACTATCCTCGTCGTGCTCCCACCACATCATCTAAGAATAAGATCAATGCTGAGTCAGTCCCACAGCCTGACCTGAATCCCAAAGGAAAGGGGTCCAGGAGCATTCCCCAAAAACTGAAGATTGGAGAGATAGTTAGTCAACTATCAAAGTTAGTGTGACATTTCTTCATGACAAAAGCAAGATCATAAACATAGTAACTTTCCTCTCTTCTTCACTTTCCAATATAATTTCTTAAACATTACAATCTGGGTGATTAATGAGGTAATGCAAACCATAGCTAGATATACTGTATCTTGCAGTCTGGCTCTTTCTCTAAATCACTCTGTAGGAGGACTCTTGTATTTATCTATCCTCTGATAAATCCTCTTCTTTTTTCAATGTTCTTTCTGACAATGAATTATTCCTTTGATACTCAAGTTTTCTAGCTCTGTTCTCCGATTCCTGTTACTTAATAGTCTATGTACTATTTTCCTGAGCTATTCTCCTGCACCTAAGACTGTCCAGGGATTCTCCAGCTTTATCTGCATTCGTTTATTTCCCAGGTTGCAAAGCATTCTCCCAATTAGATATTATGAGGCAGATTATAAAGAATGGTTGGTTTTTAAAATTATTAATGAATGCACCAAGGAGTCTCAAAAAATGTCCGTTCGCCATGGAAACAGATTGCCATTGCAATCCTTATGAAAGTAACGTCTAAGCAAACCCAGTTAATGTACATGGCAGTTAATCCTGTGAAACTATGTTAAGAACAGTAGCAGTGGTGAAATCCAATTTTTTTTACTACCGGTTCTGTGGGCGTGGCAGGAGAAGGATGCTGCAAAATCTCCATTCTCACTCCACTCCAGGAGACGGATAATGCAAAATCCCCATACCCTCCACACTCCTGGGGGAAGGATATTGCAAAATCTCCATTCTCACCCCACTCTGGGGCCAGCCAGAGGTGGTATTTGCCGGTTCTCCGAACTACTCAAAATTTCCCGCTACTGGTTCTTGGAACTGGTCAAAATTTCTGCTACCAGTTCTCCAGAACCTGTCAGGATTTCACCCCTGCTCCGTAACAAACATCACAATACATAGATGGATGAAATCAGATACTCACCAGAAGCCCAAAAGGAGAAGCATTCCAATGGTGAAATAAATATTTTAATAAGGACAGAGTGAGCATTTTACATCATGGTTTCATTCATTCCACCTGTATAGCAGATGTTCTAATGATCTGAGCATTGAAAAGAAGAATCTGAACACTGGGGAAAGTGTTTCCATTAAAGCTTGTTCAAATAGAATATTGCGCTACTAAAAGTGGTCCATTCTACTACTAAAGAAAAGAGAAGAGCACAAAGAGCTAGAGATTCAGGCTATATGAGCTCCTAGACTTTTTTTTTTTTTTTTAAGTTTTATTTTTACAATCATATCAAATAATTCATCCAATGTACAGTTATATACAATTAGTCGGGCTTGCCCAGTCACCACCCCCCTTTTTAACACTCTTCCCTCTTCTACCTTCTTCTACTTTCCAAACCTTCCTCTCCTTCTCTTGTCTACATCCTCTCCTCCCTCCACCCTCTCCTCCCTCCACCCTCCACCTTCCTTCTCCCTCTTCTACCCCTCTTTCTTCCTCTTCTCCTCTTTCCTACCTCCTACTCTCTCTTTTCTCCCTCCCCACCGTTCTAAAATGGTAACTGGGCAGACTCGACCCTGCATTAATTATATTTATACATCTTCAATTAACCCTGTACATTAACCATCACTCCATCTCTGCCAAACCCCCCAATTCCCTCCCCTTACCCCCACCCCCACCCCGACTTCCCAGTACAAAATGCAGGGTATCAAAACTAACAATCATAATCTAAAATAATTCCTAAATTATAATCTCTAGTCACACCACACTTAGTCACACTCTCAATTCCCCTCTCCTTCAAAAATATATCTAATACAAAATATTTCCTAAATTTACTCATATGCTATTCGATATTGTTTTATCGATATATAATCAATCCACATTTTCCATTCTAAAATATATTTTTCTAATGTATAGTCTTTCAAGTAAGCGGAGATTTTTGCCATCTCTGCCAAATTTGATACTTTGAGTGTCCATTCTTCAATTGTCGGTAATTCTTCCTTCTTCCAATACTGAGCAATCAAAAGTCTTGCGGCTGTTATTAAGTTCAAAATCAATTTAGTCTCTATAGCTGTACAGTCCATAATAATTCCTAGTAGAAAGAACTGCGGAGTAAACTTAATCTTCTTTTTCAAAATATTCTGCATGATCCACCATACTTTAATCCAAAATGCTTTAACTTTTTTACAAGTCCACCATATATGGTAATAAGTGGCATCTTCACAATCGCATCTCCAACATTTAGCCTGTACATTAGGATACATACATGACAACTTTTTGGGGTCTAAATGCCATCTATAAAACATCTTATAAAAATTTTCTCTCATATTTTGCGCTTGTGTAAATTTAACATTCCTCACCCAAATTCTTTCCCAAGTTTCCAACATTATTGGTTGCTGAAAATTTTGTGCCCACTTAATCATACAATCCTTAACCAATTCAGTCTCTGAGTCTATTTCTACTAATACATTATACAACCTCTTAATATGCTGTTGGCCTTGATCTCTCATTTGTTTTAACAAATTATCCTCAGTTTGCTTAACACCTATTTTTTGATCTAATTTCCATCTAGCTTGTAATTGTCCATATTGGAACCATGTATAATTTTTCCCTTCTTCCCCCATCTTTTCTCTGGATTTTAATTGTAATTCCCCCTTTTCCATACAAAGAAGTTCTTTATAGGTAACTACCTCCATCTTTTGATATATATTTATATTTTCTATCATGTGTCTCGAGATTGCCCATATTGGAATCTTTCCATCTAATTTATATTGATATTTCCTCCAAACCCTCAATAATGCATTTCTAATTATATTATTTTTAAATATTTTATCTACTTTCTTATCATATAATATATAGGCGTGCCACCCATATAACAAACCATACCCTTCTATATTCAAAACTCTTTCCTCAGTTAAATTAATCCAATCAGTAATTAATGATAAAACAACTGCTTCATAATACAATTTCAAGTTAGGCATTTTAAGACCCCCCCTTTCCCTTGTATCCTGCATTATTTTTAATTTTATTCTTGGTTTTTTGCCCATCCATACAAAGTTATTAACCCCCTTTTGCCATTCCTGTAATTTGATATCATTCTTAAGCACCGGTATCATTTGAAATAAAATAGAAACCTGGGCAAAACATTCATTTTATAGCTATTCTTCCCAACAAGGATAGTTGTAACTTCTTCCAACTCTCCATTTCTTTCCATACCATCTGCCACAATACCTCATAATTATTTTTGTATAATTTGACATTTGAAGCTGTAATATATATTCCTAAATATTTAACCTTTTTAACGATTTCAAAACCTGTAGTTCTTTCTAACTCTTCTTTTTGTTGTATATTCATATTTTTAGTTATCATCTTTGTCTTTTGCTGATTCACCTTAAATCCAGATACTTTACCATACTGACCAATTATATCTTTTAAACCAGTAGCTGAGTATGTTGGTTGAGATACAGTAACAACCAAGTCATCTGCGAAAGCTCTTAATCTGTAATCTTGATGTTTAACTCTAATTCCCTTTATTTGATCGGAGCTACGTATTTTATTCAAAAGAATTTCTAAAGTTAAAATAAAAAGCAATGGAGACAGGGGACATCCCTGTCTCGTCCCTTTCCCAATTTTAAAAGTTTCTGTTAACCCACCATTTACTATTATTTGTGCTGTTTGCTTCTGATATATTGCCTTAATTGCGTGAATAAAATAATCCCCAAATTGCATTTTTTCTATTACTTTAATCAAAAACTGCCAGTCCAATCTATCAAAAGCTTTTTCAGCATCCAAAAAAAAAAAAGCCGCTGAGATTTGGTTGTTTCTTTCCAAATATTCAAGTAAATTTACAATTTGCCTCACATTATATCTCATCTGCCTACCCTTAATAAATCCTGACTGATCATTATGAATTATTTGATTCATCACTGGCATTAATCTATTAGCAAGTATCTTGGCAAATATCTTATAATCAGTATTTAAAAGTGATATAGGCCTATAATTCTCTGCTTTAATACCATCTCGATCTTCCTTCGGTATTAGCGAAATAAAGGCTGTCCTCCATGAAGGGGGAACATCTCCTCCCATTTGAATTTTATTAAATAACTCTTTAAGTGGTTCAACCATCTCATTTTGTAAATTTTTATAATAAACAGCTGTTAAGCCATCTGTACCTGGTGCTTTACCAATTTTAAGTTGCTTAATTGCTAACAAAATTTCCTCTGAAGTAATTAATTGATTCAGTTCTTCTCTTTGATTTTCTGTAAGCTCACAAATATTTTGTTGTTGTAAATATCTTTCTATCTCTATATCATCAATCATATCCCTAGTATACAACTTACTATAATACTCTAGAAATGCTTTTTTAATCAAATTCTTTTGATAAACTTCCTTACCCCTATATTCTATTTTATCAATCATTCGTGATTTCTGTTTTTTCCTTATTAAATAGGCAAGCCATCTTCCTGGCTTATTGGCATTATTAAACGTATCATGTTTTACATATTGTAAATTAATTGCTACTTGATCTGCCATCAACATGTTAAACTGACCTCTTAATATATTTATTGATTCTTTTATTTTACTATTTCCTGGGCTATTTATCAATAACTGTTCTTTCTTTTTAATTTCCTCTTCCAATTCCTTTTTCTTTTTCTGCAATTTATTTTTGTATTTAATATTCATTTGTATAAGATTTCCTCTCATATAGGCCTTGCTAGCGTCCCAAATCATCTCTATAGATGTTTCTTTTTTCATATTCATAATAAAAAATTCCTTCATTTGCTTTTTACATTCATTTACGTTTTGTTCATATTTAAACAAATTCTCATTCAACCTCCATGATCTCCTAGCCTCCTTTTCCTGATCAATTTCAATCCAAACGGACTATGATCAGATAGAGTTCTTAAACAAATCTTAGTCTTCTTCACTCTAGAATACAAATCATTAGAAATCAAAATAAAATCAATCCTCGAAAATGATTGATGCCTGTCAGAAAAGAAGGTAAAATCCCTCTCTTCTGTATTATGTTCTCTCCAAATATCTCTTAATTCCAAGTCCTCCATTATTTCAAAAAAAACCTTTGGTAATTTCGCCCTACTTGACATCTTCCTTAAACTTTTTTTATCTTTTTGAGTATCCAACACACCATTCCAATCACCCATTAATATATATGATTTATAATCCCAAAACACTATTCTTTTATGTAAAAACTTGAAAAAATTTTCTTGTTGTTGATTCGGAGCATAAACTCCTATTAATAATACCTTCTTTCCCTCCAACAAAAGTTCAATAGCAATGTATCTTCCTTGCTTATCCACCTCAATTAATTTTGCTGATATATCCTTTTTTATATATATAACTAAACCATTTTTTTTTCCAAAGAGGAGGCAACAAAATGTACCCCCAGTTTTGAGTTTATCAAATATTTCTGGTCTAAAGATCTAATATGTGTTTCTTGTAAACAGGTAATGTCATTTTTAAATTGTTTCAAATAATGAAATACTTTCCTTCTCTTCTGCGGTGAATTCAGGCCATTAACATTCCAAGATAATAGTTTAATTGCCATTATCGGCCAAAGGAAACTTTTGGAACACCAGCCGCAGATCACATTTTACTTTAGGCCTTGCTCCTCCCACTGTTTCCGTTGTAGTAGTTGCCAGTTGTTGTTGTGCCTTCATCTCTTGTTCCTTGCGTTTAGCAGCAGCTCTTGTCAGCCTTTGTTCTTTTGAATCTAAACCCGTCGTAGGTATTTCCAATACTTGTAATAAATCTTCTTCCATCACAATCTGTTCTTGTACCTGCTTCACTTCTCTTTCCTTCACTTCAACCTCCCTTCTTCTAGCTTCCAATGGGGGAAGACTTCCAACTTTTAATACCTCAACATAAAATTCTCTTGCTTTTCCAACTGTATTGAGACGATGTACTTTCCCTGCATAGTATACTATTATACCAGTTGGAATATCCCATCTATATTCAATCTGACGTTTTTTAAGTTCATTCACCAGGAAGGCAAATTCCTTCCTAGCCCTCAACATTTTTGGTGGAATTTCCTTTAATATCAAAATATCTTGACCAGCAATCTGAATCTTCTCCCCTTATATGAAGCTTGCAAAATCTGATTTCTCACTGTTCTGTTTGTAAAATAAATAACAACATCCCTTGGCAACTTTTTGCCTTGCTATCCAAGAATTCACACGATATATTTTATCAATTTGATAAGCCACATCTGCTGGACGAGCTGCTAATATCTCAGCAAATACTTCAGAAAAATTTCCTTAAATTCTCTTCCTTATTTTCTTTCAAACCTCGGATTCTAAGAGCAAATTCCATATTTCTATATTGTATCAAAACTATTTCATCCTCTGTTTTTTCCATTTTACTTTGAAATTCATCCATTTTATTTTCTAATTTTAAATTATGTTGCTTAATTTCTGCAACCTCCTCTTCTAATAAAATCACATTCGTTGCCAAACTTTGTACTGCCATTACAAATCCTTC
Source organism: Ahaetulla prasina (assembly GCF_028640845.1). NCBI lineage: Eukaryota > Metazoa > Chordata > Lepidosauria > Squamata > Colubridae > Ahaetulla > Ahaetulla prasina. Next base: position 17,477,651 of record NC_080545.1, on the reverse strand, counting down.
TTTAACTTCTTTATTTCCCACTTGAATTTCTGATATCTGCTCTTTCATTTCAGACATCTCATCAGTTATTACTTTAAATTTTTCTTCTATAAAGCCTTTTAAATTCTCTTGTAACGCCTCTAAATTCAATGTTCTAGTCTCTGCTGTATGAGCTGGAGAGGCACCAGCTGATAAAGTTCCAGAGCTCTTTGTTACAGTAGACTTTAATTGTTTGGCTATGAGCTCCTAGACTTTTTACTTTCCACATCCCTGTTTGAAAATCTCAGTATTTCAGTGTAGGCTGTCAACCTAAGCAAGTAAGCATGTTTTTTAATTGGGTTGTATAAATAAGTTTTGCCTGCCCTATATTTTGTTTACCTTTTTAATGTCTGCTGTTCACGTATGGAATTTGATAAACATCAATAAATAATAGGACGTCAAAAAGTAAACAGGATGTTAAAACTTCCATGAAGACCACAAATCCATGGTTCAGTTCAATATGAACGAATCAAATGGACACATTTCCAAAATATCAATTCTACTTTCTTTAAGGAATAACACCTCCCATGATTCTTTTAAGGAAGGGTCCCTATCCTTCTACATATCTCTCATACTTCATATATTATCTAAGAATTTGGGAGTTACAACACAATCAGAAAGCTTAACTGAAGGAGACTGAGCAGGGGTGGGTTACCTTTACTACCAGTTCACAGCGGGATTGTGCGCGTTTGCTTCTGCGCATGCACAGAAGCTTCCTGATGATGTCAGGGTGGTGGGCGGAGCCTCCCCCTGGTTTTATTTCTGGTTCATAAGAACCGGTCTGAACCAGGGGTAACCCACCACTGAGACTGAGTGATAAGAACAATATACCATCATTTTTCTCCTCTTCTGTGTAATTCCATGATTCCAGTATTAGTATCTGGCACAGGTTTATAATATGTGTTTGGCACTTTTTTAGGACTAATAGGTATATATATGAGATCCCTTTCATATCCCCAATTTCCTTACAATAATTTGGAAAAGGTTGCCTGGACAATCCTTAAGTACTACATGAGCTGCCTTGAACTAGTGCTGTTTCCCATTAACCTAGGGATTTGTGTGGCAATCTGACAATATGTTTTGGTAGTAAATTAATGATCATGATATTAAAAGATTGAGTTCATACATCCCATTTTGCCAAAACCACATAAACCATATTATAGTAGGTTTCAACAAGTGAAGTAAGTCCTTATGGCTTCACATCAGGGGTGAAATCTACTTACCTTCCTTACCGGTTCGGAAGTGCAAGCGCCCCACGCGTGCACAGACCTACCCATGCACAGAAGGTAAAAAACACATTACTTCCTGGTTAAAACCAGGAAGTAATGACACCCAGGCAGGTGGGCGGAGCTTCACTCCTCCATCGCTACCAGATCGCCAAACCAGCGGCCACGATCACACGATCCGGTCCGAACCAGGAGCACTTCACCCATGCTTCACATGATTATAAATCCAGCCACTTGAGTTTATTTAGTGAACCAAGTAAAAACAAATATGATTTACTACAGTACACAGATCCATTTTTTTTTTATTGAAAGAGTTTTAAAAAACAAAAACATTTTCCCCCTTTTTCCCCCCTCCCTCCCAAAAAAACCCCTTCCCCCCTCCCCCCGGCTTCACGGGTCAATCACAAGGTATTGTTATACATAAACCAAACATAAAATAAAATTTTCCCTTCCAATCCAAATAACCACATCCAAAGCTTTTCATCTCCCAACCCCCTCCCATTACATAAAATAACTTTCTAATTATTCAAAGGCAATCTGATATTTCTTAATCTGATATCTGTTTTGTAGATAATCAATCCATTTTTCCATTCAATTAAATATCTTTCCTGCGTATTGTCTTTTAAAAAAGCTGAGATTTTAGCCATCTCAGCCAAATTAATAACTTTCAGTATCCATTCTTCTATTGTAGGTATCTCTTCTTTCTTCCAGTATTGTCCAATCAACAGTCTTGCTGCTGTTATTAAATTCAAAATCAATTTAGTCTCAATCCCTGTACAATCCATTATAATTCCCAAAAGGAAAAATTGTGGCAGGAACTTTATCTTCTTCTTCAGTACATTTTGAATAATCCACCAAATTCTTATCCAAAAGACCTTAATTTTCTTGCAAGTCCACCAAATATGAAAATATGTAGCGTCATCACAATCACACCTCCAACATTTCGCTTGGATATTAGGATACATACATGATAATTTTTTGGGATCTAAGTGCCATCTATAAAACATCTTATAAAAATTTTCCCTTAAATTCTGTGCTTGTGTAAACTTAACATTTCTAACCCAAATTTTCTCCCATGTTTCCAACATTATTGGTTCCTGAATATTCTGTGCCCATTTTATCATACAATCCTTTACCAAATCCTTTTCCGAATCTATTTCAAGCAACACATTATACAATCTCTTTATATGCTCCTGGGTCTGATTTCTAATTTGCTTTATTAAATTTTCCTCCCTTTGCATTATACCAATTTTTTGATCTTCTTTCCATCTAGCACTTATTTGCCCATATTGAAACCAAGTATAATTCCTCCCTTCTTCATTTAATACCTGTAATGATTTTAATTGCAATCTACCTCCTTCAGCATACAAAAGTTCTTTATAAGTAATCATTTCCTGTTTCTGTTCTATATTTATATTCTCTATTGCATGCCTAGGGCTCGCCCATATAGGAATCTTGTATTCTAATTTATAGGAATATTTTTTCCAGACCCACAAAAGAGCACTTCTCAACACATGATTCTTAAAAGCCCTATCCACTTTTTTTTCATAAAATAAGTACGCATGCCATCCATATAACAAGTCATAACCTTCTATATTCAAAATTCTTTCCTCTGTTAAGTTAAACCAGTCACTTATTACTGAAAGGGCTACTGCTTCATAATATAATTTAAAGTTAGGCATTCTTAAACCACCTCTTTCCCGTGAGTCCTGTATTATTTTCATTTTAACCCTCGCCTTTTTACCCTGCCATATAAATTTGTTAATCCCAATCTGCCAATCTTCCAAATTTTTATCCTTTTTAATTATTGGTATCATCTGGAACAGAAACAAAAATCTAGGTAACACATTCATTTTAATAGCCGCAATCCTTCCCAATAGGGATAACTGCAATTTCTTCCAGACACTCATATCATTCTGAACTTTTTGCCATAGCAAGTCATAATTATTCTTATAAAGTTTCTTGTTCGATGAGCTAATATAGACCCCTAAGTATTTAACCTTTTTTACTACCTCAAATCCTGTCATTTCCTCTAGTTTTTGTTTCTGTTGTATAGACATATTTTTAATTATCACTTTTGTTTTATTCTGATTTATTTTAAATCCTGATACCTTTCCATATTTATCAATTACTTCCAACAAAAATCTACTTGAATTTATAGGATTCGTTAACGTAACCACTACATCATCTGCAAAAGCTCTAACTTTATACTCATATTGTCTAATTTTAATTCCTCTATTTTCATTAATTCTCGTATTTTATCTAATAATGGTTCCAGAGTCAAAACAAACAATAATGGTGATAAGGGACATCCCTGTCTTGTTCCTTTCGCAATCTTAATAACTTCTGTCAAGCTACCATTTATTATAATCTGTGCTGTTTGCTCTCCATAAATCGCTTTGATTATTCTAACAAAACAATCTCCAAATTGCATTTTCTCTATTAATTTAAATAAAAAATCCCAATGCAATCGATCAAAGGCTTTCTCTGCATCCAAAAAAATAAGTGCTGCTGAAGTATTCTTCTTTTCCAAATATTCCAATATATTAATAATCTGTCTAACATTATTCCTCATCTGCCTCCCTTTTATAAAACCAGATTGATCAGTATGAATTCTTTGTTGTAAAACTAACATTAATCTATTTGCTATTATTTTAACAAAAATCTTATAATCATTATTTAAAAGTGAAATCGGCCTGTAGTTACCAGGTTTAGAGCAATCTTGCTCCTCTTTTGGTATCAGTGAAATAAAAGATGTTTTCCATGACGGGGGTATTCCCACTCCTAATTGTATCTGATTAAATAATTCTTTAAGTGGGCCTAATATTTCATCCTGTGTTTTTTTATAATAAGTTGCTGTAAGACCATCTGTACCAGGGGTTTTCCCCATTTTTAATTGTTTAATTGCCTCCACTAATTCTCCAGTAGCTATCGGCCGATTCAGCTCCTCCCTCTGTTCTAATGTTAGAATATTAACCTTATAATCTTTCAAATAATCATAAATGTCCCTATTCAATATTTTGTCTTTTGCATATAATGCAGTATAAAATTCTGAGAATGCCTTTTTAATTTTATCCTGTTGATATATCTCTTTACCTTTATATTCTATTTTTTGTATGACACGTGCTTTCTGTTTCTTCCTTAAATTATATGCCAACCATCTCCCAGGTTTATTTGCATTACAAAAGGTATTATGTTTAGCATATTGTATATTCGTTGCCACCTGGTCTGCCATTAACATATTAAATTGACTCTGTAATATTTTATAGCCTCTTTAAGTTTGTGATCTTGTGGGTTTTGAATTAATAACTGTTGCTTCCTTTGAATTTCTTCTTCCAAGTACCTACACTGCCTTTGTTTATTATTCCTTTGCCTATTGTCCAAGTAAATCAATATCCTCTAATAAACGCTTTGCTCGCCTCTCACACAGTTCCTATAGGTGTCCCTTTGTACATATTAAAATCAAAAAATTCTTTTAACTGTTTCTTACAATAAGTTACATTATCCTCATATCTAAACAGATTTTCATTCAACCTCCATGTTCTACCACCTTTTTCCCTTGTAATAATTCCATCCATACTGGGCTATGGTCAGTTAAACACCTCGAAATATCTTCGTTTCTTCACCCTAGAAAGCAAGTCATTAGAAATTAAAATAAAATCAATACGTGAAAAGATTGATGCCTATCAGAAAAAAAGTAAAATCTCTCTCATCTGGATTCCGTAACCTCCATATATCTCTAAACTCAAAGTCTTCCATCATTTCAAAAAGGATTTTGGTAATTTTGCATGTATAGGTATCTTCTTGGAGGAGGTTCTCTTATCCTTCTTGTATCAATTACTCCATTCCAGTCTCCTAATAAAATAAACGAACTATAATCCCAGAGGTCAACCTCTCATGTAACATTTTGTAAAACTTTTCTTGTTGCTGATTAGGTGCATAAATACCTATCAGCAAAGTCTTTTTTGCATCTATCACCAGTTCAATAGCAATAAATCTTCCTTGAATATCTGCCTCAATTAACTTAGCTGGTATATCCTTCCTGATATATACAACAATTCCATGCTTCTTTTCCAAAGCTGATGCAACAAAATGGTTACCCAATTTTGAATTAGTTAAATATTTTGGTCTGATAATTTTATATGTGTCTCTTGCAAACAAATCACATCATTTTTAAATTGTTTCAAGTAGTGAAATATTTTCCTTCTTTTCTGAGCTGAATTCAAGCCATTAACATTCCATGACAAAATTCTATTTGCCATTACTGGCCTCCTGAAGCTTTGAAGCAGACAACGGAAGCTCCTCCTCCGGTATCTTCCGTCTAGCTCCTCCCACAGCTTCCATACTGGGATCCTGACTTTTACTTTGAGACTGTTGCTCTTCTTTACGCTTAAGGGCTCCTCTTGTCACCCTTTGCTCTTGTGGTTCCTCTAATACTGGCAGCAATGAAGGCTCTTGGATCACCACGCCTTCTTGAATCTCTTGAAGTTTTTCTATCACTTCTATTTCAACTTTCAAAACTGTAGAAAGAAAATCCTTTGCCTTTAAAACAGTGTCAATTCTATATCTCCTTCCTTGATAGAATACTGTCAGTCCAACTGGCACCTCCCATCTGAATTGAATCTGATGTTTTTTAAGTTCTTGTGTAAAAAAAGCAAATTCCTTCCTATCTCTTAACATCTTTGAAGGAATCTCTTTCAACACCTTCAACTCCTGTTCTCCAATTTTTAAAGTTGTCTGATATGAAACTTGCAGAATCTGATTTCTCATAGTCCTTTTCACAAAATAAACCACAATGTCCCGAGGAAGCTTTCTCTGTCTTGCAATCCAGGAATTAACTCTATATATTTTATCAATTTGGTAAGCTACCTCTTGGGGTTCCACTTCAATAAATTCAGCCAATGCTTCTGATATAATTTTTCTTAAGTCTTCTCCTCGCTCTTCTTGCATACCACGAATTCTAAGAGCTCCTTCCATAAGTTTATATTGTAATATCACAACCTGATCTTCATTTTGATCCACTTTTTTCTGAACACCTTTCATTTTGTCTTCTAAATGCTTATTTGACTGAGAGATCTGTTGCATTTCCACTTCCAATCCATCAATTTTTATTCAGTCCTTGAACTGCCATGAGAATATCTTCTCTTATTTTTGCATTAAAATTCTCCATCATCTCTTTTTGCCTATCTTCAGAAAGTTTTAATTGTTCTTTCAATATTTCCTCAAGACTTGGTTCAGATCCCCTTCTTCCAGAAGGCTTTAAAGGTTTAGCTGCCATTCTGTCTTCAAAAGGATCAGGAATTCAAACTTAATAACTTTCCTTCCCTCCTTTCAGTATAAAAAAACTCCGTTTGTAACAATCCACAAATAACGCTACTTTATCGTACTAAAAAATTTTACTTTCACTTTCAGACGCCATTTTAAAAGTCAATTAATCAAAGACAAAGAAAGGTTTCAAGTTTCAAAAAGGGAGTCGGTACTTGCCGTGCTGATTCTACATCAAAGATCAAACGCTTGTGAAATTCCCGTCTGCTTAGAAAATCAATCAATTTAATAAGTCCTTTTGAGCAGAAGCGACTTTCCCACTCCTTTTTCCTGATAAAAACAGGAGCGTGTTGAAGTTGGAGGGAGTGGAATTCGGTGGGGTCATAAATCCAGGAAAATTCGCTCTTAAGAGCAAACCCCCTGTCAGACCTGCCACTTTTCCACAACTCTGATAACCCTCTTTCGCCCGGAGGGTATGCTAAGATCAGTGAACAGTGATTTTTTTTCTGTTTCACTGACTTTTACAATCTTCTAACACGGAGTGCTCTGTTAGAGCACCCAGCAGGAGGGTGACGTCACTGGAGCCTCACAGATCCATTTATTGACTATATCTTACCTCTTTTTTTTGAGTCAGCACTCGGTTTTTTTAAAGGTTGGAATAATTTGTTTATATCATGTATATCTGACATTTTCCTTACTCTAAGTATTATTTCTATAAGAGATCAAAACTTTTGTACTCTAATACTCTTGCCCATATCACAAGATTGACAGAATTACGGCCAATCCAACCCCAAAATTTCATCTTCTAATTTGAGTGTTGCAAATATCCGTGTATAGGAGTTGCCATGCTGACAATAAGGTAAACAACAGACAAAAATACCTGGTTCCCCCCTCACCTACGCTGTCTTGCTGACTTCCATTGTGCTGGTTTTTTCTTTGTTGTCATCGTCGTCTTGGAACTGTGACATTTAAAAACTTTCCATCAGAAGATATCACTGAGCTATAAAACCATAGTTAAGAGCATGGTTACAGAAGACTGTCAAAAAACATTTAAGAAAGCAACTATAAAGTCTTTGCAAAAAGCCATGTCTATTTTGTCTCCCTATCTTATTGACCTAAATATGGAAATGTGCCAACTTGTTTCCAGAAACGTTCATATCTTGTTGAATTTCAATGATAAGTGTCAGAATCTTCTATATGTGACAGAAATTGCAGCAAGAAAAAAAAATCAGGAAAGGGGAGGAAAAAAGGATCATAAACTGTACACACAATCACCTGTTCAACTTGCAAATAATTCCCAGTAAATTTAAAATCCAGCTTCTGGATTTTAGATCTGTTTCCCCCGCTTCATCTTCATTAGCTACAGATCGAAGACGTGTTTAGTGTCAGGTTGATGATACGTAGGCTAAACTGTGTAGAGTCATTGCCTCATTTGGAATTTGGCAATATTCCAATTTGAGAGGGTAATTTGACTCCGATTAACAGAGTTGGAAGGGATCTTGTAGGTCATCTAGTCCAACCCCCCACACAACCAGGAGACCCTACACCGTTTCTGACAAATAGCAGTCCAGTCTCTTCTTGAAAGCTTCCAGTGATGAAGCTTTCATAACATCTGAAGACAACTTCTGTTCCGTTGATTGTTCTCACTGTCAGAAAATTTCTCCTTATTTCTAGGTTGAATCTCTCCTTCGTCAGTTTCCATCCATTATTCCTTGTCTGGCCTTCAAGTGCTTTGGAAAATAGCTTGACCCCTTCCTCTCTGTGACAGCCCTTCAAATATTGGAACAATGCATTAGTTGGAAGCATCCAAATCCATTTTGCTCTGTAGGAAATAGCCTTCTTTACATCTGTAGCACATACAAAGAAGGCCTTTTCATCACCCAAAGGAAGGCGCACAGCAATTCCCATCCGGTGCCTTAGGAGGAAATACGTTTTTAATCCAAGATGCCACATGGAAGAGGAATTTTGACAGGGTTATTAAAGCAAAACAAACAACTGCAGATTCAGCTAACTTTGAACTCTGAGAGCTTTCAAAGTGCACATAACCCAAATCTCCAAACAGCTTTTACTCTTTCGTTTTCAAAATCATCCATCTCTGAGCTCACCAGCTTTCTCCATTCTATGAAATAACAAGCACTCCTCCGCCATTCTTTGCGGAAGACCAATAAATAATCTGGCATTGGCAATCCAAACACTTGAACAATCCATGGGTTTGTCCCATATTTGTAGGATTTTTTTGATGAGCGTTTGTTCCATTAAGCCATGACAACTTTGCAATCGAACAAAGCTCCATATTAAAGCATTTTTGGAGGGTATAGGCTGAGTGAATGAAAGGAGAGATGAGAGACACATTGTCACAGATGCAGTGGTGGGATTCAAATAATTTAATAACCGGTTGTCCGCCCTAATGACAGGCTGGTGGGTGTGGCCATGGTGGGCGTGACCAGAGGGTGTGACAGGCACTCCCCTGGGAACAAAAACAGGCTGCGGGGGGCATGCGGCGCCCCCCCCACGTGCCCTGTTTTGGGCCTAGGAGGTCTCCCTGAAGCCTCCTAGAAGCAAAAACAGGCACACCCACCTGCTCCCCATTTTGGACCTCCCTGCACTTACCTGGAAGCCAAAATGGGGCATTTGGGGACTCCTGGAAGGGGCGGGGCAGGAAGGGGCGGGGCCAGTCAGCAATTTAACTACCGGTTTGCCCAAACTAGCCCAAACCGGCTGAATCCCACCACTGCACAGATGGAAGGAAAAACTCTAGAAGCACAGGATAAATGTGTATTCTGTCTAAAAAGCAAGGAAAATACTAAAAAGCTGCTTTTCCAAGGCTAGGCAGGAATTACGCAGTTTGTAACATACAGGCAGTCCTCGATCTACAACAGTATGTTTAGTGACCATTCACAGTTACAACAACACTGAAAAAAGTGACTTAGGACCATTTTTCAAACTTACAACTGTTGAGGTCATGTGATCAAAATCCCGACACTTGGCAACTGGCTCATTATTTATGACAATTACAGTGTCCCGGTGTAATGTATATTTGAATATTTAGGCGGGAAACAAGCACGTTGCTGATTGGTTGAAGCCGCCGGTTGAACTGTATATAAAGAGAGGTTTTTCCACAGCCCGGCTGCTGGGTTCACCATATAGTAAAGAGCTGTTGTCACTATCCTGGTCTCCTGTCTCGTTATTGCCCGAACTTAACACTGGCGACGAAGGTGGGATCTCGAGGCTAAGAGAACCAGGAACGAGCTGAACGCACGACAGAACCGAACCCAGCAAATTCAGGGCGAAAAAACGCAGCGATGGCCAGCTACACTCCGCCCGCGCCGTTTGACCCATCCAGGGAGAAATGGGGAACGTACATGACCCGTTTCGAGAGCTTCCTTGAGGCAAACGAGTTGCAAGGAGTTCCAGACAACCGCAAAAGGGCATATTTCCTGAGCCACTGCGGTCCCGAGGTCATCGACATCGCGGAAGCCCTGGCAGAGCCAACGCCGGTACAATCGGTATCGTGGCAAACTCTGCAAAATTTATTGAAGAACCATTTCGCGCCAACACCGTCCAAATACGACGGGCGCTATGAATTTGGAGAGCGCAGACAGAAAGAGGGCGAATCCATCAGCGATTACATGGCCGCCCTGAGAAAAGCCTCCAAGGATTGTGGGTACCGAGATTTGGATGAGGAGCTGTTAGAGCAACTCATCCGTGGGGTCAGAGACATTCGTTTGCGGAGGCGGCTGCTATCAAAAAGCAATCTAACGCTGGCAAACGCTCTGGACGAAGCCAGAGCTCATGAGATGTCGACCCAAGCGGCGGAAACCCTACAAAAGCCGCTCACACCAATGGCAAGCGAAATCAACCCCGTCCACAACGAAGAAATCCAGACCGAATCAGACGGCGAGGATGAGGAAGGAGTTTGCCTCACCGAGAGAAGGGCAAAGAAGACCGACGAATGCGGAAGTTGGAGGGCAACACCAGCGTCAACAATGCAAATTCAAAGACGCTACATGTCGGCGTTAGAGAAGAAGGGGCACCTGGCTCAAGTCTGTCGAGCACCCCAACCTTCCCGCCGAAAATTCAAACCAACCAATCAGAGCGCGGGATCGGCTAGGCGACCCGTGATTGGTCGAAACAAAAAGGGCGCAAATTCAAATCGAACGACCGTGATAGTAGGTCGTGCAGCAACCCTCGTGGAGAAGAAGATCTTCACACAACCGAAAATCGAAGGAGTGCCGTGCCGACTAGAAGTGGACACCGGGTCAGCGATCACAATCATGTCCTGGGACACTTTTGCAAAAGCTTTGCCGAAAATCGCCAAACGCAAACTGCAAACACAGCGGCTACGAGTGCACGACTACCAAGGGAATCGCATCCCTGTTCGAGGGACCACCTCCGTCCACGCCGTCGGACCACACAAGAAGACCCTGCCCATCACGATAGTCGAAGGGACCCTGCCAAGTTTGCTGGGACTAGACTGGTTCCGTGCGTTGGGCATGGGAGTGACTGGCATCTACAGAAGTGACTTTAACCTAAAGGACACACTCATGGACGAATTCGAAGATGTGTTCAAGGACTGCCTGGGCAAGTACAAGGGGACCCCTATTTCTTTCAATTTAGACCCCCAGGTAGCCCCCATACGGTTAAAAGCAAGGAGGGTTCCTTTTGCCCTTAAGCCCAAGATTGACAAGGAGATAGATAAGCTCATTAGTCAGGGGATACTGGTGCCAGTCGATCATGCAAAGTGGGAGACGCCAATCGTCACCCCAATAAAACCTGATGGGTCAGTGAGAATCTGCGCCGACTACAAGGCAACGTTAAATAAAGCCTTGCAAAAAAGCGCTTACCCGGTCCCCGTGGTACAACATTTGCTGCACTCGCTGGGGCAAGGGCACGTTTTTGCCAAATTAGATTTGGCACAAGCCTACCAACAACTGCCCGTAGACGCTAACACAGCCGAAGCCCAGACAATTGTGACTCACAGAGGTGCTTTCAAGTGTACCCGGTTACAGTTTGGGGTGAGTGTGGCACCAGGACTATTTCAAAATTTGATGGAGCGACTTCTACAAGGGCTCCCGGGGGTTGTCCCCTATTTTGATGATGTATTAGTATCAGCCGAAAATTTAGAAGAATTAGGGGAACGGTTGAGAAAAGTTTTGGGCATTTTCCGGTCAGCCGGTCTGAAAGTTAAAGTGAACAAATGCCAAATAGGGGTAGAATCCGTAGAGTTCTTGGGCTACAGAATAGACAAGGAAGGAATCCACCCCACTGAGAGCAAGGTCAAGGCAATAAGAAAGGCTCCAGCGCCCAAAAACAAAACAGAGCTACAGGCATTCCTGGGTCTAGTGAACTTTTACGCGGTCTTTTTGAAAAATAAGGCAACCGTTGCCGAGCCGCTACATAAGTTACTGGGAAAAAATTCCGTTTGGTCTTGGGGGAAGGCGGAAGCTAGGGCTTCGAGGCAGTAAAAACCTACTCTCGAGCGATAGTTTACTGATCCAGTATCATAGCAAGATGCCATTGGTATTGGTTTGCGACGCTTCCCCTTACGGAGTGGGGGCTGTGCTCAGCCACAGGCTTCCAAATGGCACAGAAGCCCCTATAGCATTCTACTCCAGAACGATGTCCTCGACAGAGAGGAACTATAGTCAGCTGGATAAAGAAGCCCTAGCCATAGTTTCAGGAGTAAAAAAGTTTCACGAGTACGTCTTTGGGAGAGATTTTGAAATTGTGACAGACCATAGACCACTGTTAGGGTTACTGGCTGGCGATCGCCCAACGCCTGTGGCACTGTCGCCCCGATTGACCCGATGGACTATCTTTTTAGCAGCATACTCATATAGACTGCAGCATCGGCCAGGAAAAGAGTTGGGGCATGCGGACGCATTAAGCAGATGCCCACTACCAGGGGCGATCGAAGACCCCACTCCGGGGACGCCCATACTACTGATTGACTCTCTGGACTCTGGCCCAGTCACATCAAAGGAGGTGGCTAGGGCGTCATACCGGGACATTACTTTGAGAACTGTACTCGGCTGGGTACAAAGAGGGTGGCCCGCTGCGCCGGGCGAGCGTTTTAAAGAGTTTGTAAAGAAACGTGGGGAACTGTCGGCTCAAGGGGGGTGCCTGTTATGGGGGGATCGAGTGGTGATTCCAGAAAAATTGAGAAAAAGGGTGTTGGATCTCCTCCACGAGGGTCACCCAGGGATTGTAAGGATGAAGGGTCTTGCAAGAAGCTATGTGTGGTGGCCCTTAATGGATTCGGAAATTGCTGAAAGGGTAGGGAAATGCCAGGCCTGCCAGGAATCCAGACCACTACCCCCAACGGCCCCGGTTAGGGAATGGGAGAAACCCCAAGGGCCCTGGTCGAGAATCCACATTGACTTTGCCGGCCCCTTCCACGGTCAAACCTTTTTGGTAGTAGTCGATGCCTACTCCAAATGGCTGGAAATCATTCTCATGAGATCCATGACAGCCGAGGCCGTGATCTCAGTACTACGGCACCTATTTGTAACACATGGGTTGCCCGACACGCTAGTATCCGATAACGGCCCGCAATTCACGGCAACCCAGTTCGAGGAATATTTAGCAGAAGAGGGCATCCGACATGCCCTCTCGGCGCCTTTCCACCCTGCGACGAATGGCCTTGCAGAGCGTTTCGTCCGAAGCGCTAAAGAGGCATTGTCCAGACTCAAGCCAGGCGACTGGCAAACAAAGATAGATATTTTCCTGGCCGTCCAACACAGAACCCCCTGTGTCACAACCGGCAGAAGCCCAGCAGAATTATTAATGGGCAGAAAGCTCAGGTGTCCACTAGACCGATTAAATCCAAACTATACACCGGAGGGTTACAAGGGGGAACTCAGAAAAACAAGGGGGATGGAAATAGGCGACCGCGTGTGGGCACACAACTATGGTGAGGGCCCGACCTGGATAGCAGGAGAAATCCTAAACATAACAGGTCCGAAATCATACTTGGTAGAGTTAAAGGACGGCCGAGTATGGAGGCGACACATAGACCAAATACGAAAACGCATAGCCGAACAAAGCGAATCAATAGAAACAGGCCCTGACTATTCACTGTTTGAATCCCCAGCTGACTCAAATCCGGAAAATTCGCAGGACTTATCTGAGTTCCGGGAGGTCCAGTGACGCCAACAGGTTCCATTAGATAACAGCAGGGACGACTCTGCAAATAATCCAGGGCCGGAGGGCCTAGAGGAGGAGCTGAGAGGAGCGAACAGCCCCTCCGGTCAGCTCAACCCACTCCCAGGAAATGAACTGCGCAGGTCCGAAAGGGTTAGGAGACGCCCAGCCTATTTACGCGACTACGTCGAAAAGTAAAATGTAAATATAGGTAAAGTGTTTTCTGGGAGGGAAGGAGTGTAATGTATATTTGAATATTTAGGCGGGAAACAAGCACGTTGCTGATTGGTTGAAGCCGCCGGTTGAACTGTATATAAAGAGAGGTTTTTCCACAGCCCGGTTGCTGGTTCACCATATAGTAAAGAGCTGTTGTCACTATCCTGGTCTCCTGTCTCGTTATTGCCCGAACTTAACACCCGGGATCATGTGATCCCCTTTTGCAACCTTCTAACTAGCAAAGTCAACGGGTAAGCCAGATTCACTTAACAACGGCGTTATGAACTTAACGACTGCAGGGATTCGTTTAACAAATGTGGCAAGAAAGGGTCGAAAAATGGACGAAAGAAATTAACAAAAGTCTCACTTAGCAACCGAAATTTTGGGCTCAATTGTTGGCCATAAGTCGAGGACTACCTGTCTTACGGAAGCCTACTGTTGACATCACGACAAGGACAGTAGCAGATGCACAATATCGTTTGTGATAAGGTTCATTAGAGATTGATTAGGCTGAACCATAAGTAGGTCTCTAAACCAACATTGCTTTTTAATTGTGTCATGCAGAAACCCCAACAGAATAACACAAATGTTTAGCTTTTTATTTTCTTTTTCCAGCAAAACTCTCCAAAACAAAACAGCTGCTTCTTGGAACCAAAAAGGTACTTGCTACTTAAAAAAGATCTGGAAAATCAGGGATGACTTAATAACAACCAGGCTTCAGCAGGAGCCTACAAATTGCATAATAGGAAGTGAACCTATATTATTATGTGCATGTGTCATCTATTCTCACATTTAAAATGCAGCTGGGAGAACTGGTAGCTTCTTTCGCGGCTTACAGTAATATTCAATATTCAAAAATGTATACAGTACTTCCTTTCTTCCTTTCTCTCTTATTGGCTTGCTCAGCCAGTTGTATCTCTCCTTTATTATTTATTTATTTATTTATTTATTTATATTTATATCCTGCCCTTCTCCGAAGACTCAGGGTGTCTTACAGTGTGTAAGGCAATAGTCTCATTCTATTTGTATATTTACAAAGTCAACTTATTGCCCCCCCAACAATCTGGGTCCTCATTTTACCTACCTTATAAAGGATGGAAGGCTGAGTCAACCTTGGACCTGGTGGGACTAGAACCTGCAGTAATTGCAGGCAGCTGTGTTTTAATAACAGGCTTCTTACAGCCTGAGCCACACCGCGGCCCTTCCACCCACTCCATATTGAATGAATGAATACACATGTAGGGGTGGGCACGGACGAGTGTCTTCTTCTTGATTTTCCTTTTCTAGTTGTTGTGGCTCCAGTTCAGAGGCTTCCAAAAGGTTGTAGTGTAGTCTTCACTTCCCTGGGGAAGACTGTAACTCTCAATATTTCCAGCTATCGGTCCAATAACTGTAACTCTTTTTTAAAAAAAATCTGTATCCAGGATTCAGCTATAAGAAAGGTCTTTAATGAACCAGTATAACATCTGACATAACAACTGATTTTTGAAGGGACGCGGTGGCTCATTGGCTAAGACACTGAGCTTGTCAATCGAAAGGTCGGCAGTTCAGCGGTTCGAATCCCTAGTGCTGTGTAACGGGGTGAGCTCCTATTACTTGTCCCAGCTTCTGCCAACCTAGCAGTTCGAAAGCACGTAAAAAATGCAAGTAGAAAAATAGGGACCACCTTTGGTGGGAAGGTAACAGTGTTCCGTGCGCCTTTGGCGTTTAGTCATGCCGGTCACATGACCACGGAGACGTCTTCGAACAGTGCTGGCACTTCGGCTTTGAAACGGAGATGAGCACCGCCCCCTAGAGTCAGGAATGACTAGTACATACGTGCGAGGGGAACCTTTACCTTTAACAACCGATTTAAAATCAGTCTACAATATCACACAGCACTTGTCTTGTGGGAAATCCTTGATATGGCCAAAAAAAAAAAATTATCAAACCATAAAAACTATACTTCTTGCAACTTGCAGTTTTGCATTTTGTTTCCTGTGCTTCTCTAATTTTAAGATATATCCCTTAAGAAGGGTAAAATGTACAGTTCTGGCATCTGGTTACCTCTCTAGGATAAATGAAGGCAGCTCGCTGAGCTTCTATGCCATCAGATTTATCCCAGCCACAAATAATGCAAAAAAGTATTTAAAATGCAGGAGGCATGGGGAAGGAACCTAATCTCTCTGACTAAAAGAGCAGCACATTTCATCCTGAGGCCCTATAAGAAATACAGAAAGCAGCAGGTTCTGAAATAGCAAATACGTAATATATTCAATGAGGTTGCCAAGGACACAAAATATTTTAAAAGAGAGAAAAGCAGCTAAAGAAGAAGCATGTTGGTACAGGGCCATTTTGGAGCCAAGTTTTAATTATTGAATTATTATCCTGGTCAGTTGAGGGAAGTGGGGGGGAAATAATCAAGCCAGTGTCAGCTACACAGATAAACCAAGTAATCCCGGCTTATCTAAGCAAATTTGGCTTGATTTCCATCCGTTTATAGCTATTTATTTATTTATTTTGTCACAACAATATATATAAGCATCACACAAAAAGATTATACAGTATATAAACATATATATGAGGGAATATTAGGAGGTATAAGCATATATATATATATATAAGAAGATAAAAAAGAAAAACAATAGGACAGGAACGGTAGGCACGTTTGTGCTCTTATGCACGCCCCTTATGGTTCTCTTAGGAATGGGGTGATATGAGCTATCTATCTATCTATCTATATGATATGATATGGGGTGATATGAGCTATCTTCGTCTATGATCCAGTTAGAGGCTGGATGGGGGGGGAAAGCAAAAATATGTCCAAAGCCACAAACAAGATATTCATCTATATTTGCATGTCATGCTAAATTACAGTTGGAACTGGTAGGTCACTATAAGATTCCAAATTATGGCTCATTGACAGATCTTCTCAGTGGAAACTAAAGATATCTCTGCTCTCTAATCCAAACTTTCTATCATCAAAACTGGAGGTAGAGCGTTCTAAATTAAGAAGAACACCTGAATGCGTAGCGGTGGAGGCATGTTTGCCTTGGGCTGTTTATTGGGAAAAATGAGTAGATTAAAATGGAGTGGGACTCCTCATCCACTGATAGCTGATCCAAACTCTCTATCCAGGGGAGGGTGGCAGACGACAGGGAAAGGAGCCTCATGTCATTGACCAGAAAGTTAGCGCTCCCTGCCTTGTTTTGTACACATTGCTGAACATGATAGAACTGGACGGGTAGCATGACAAAACCACATGAAGAGTCTATACCAGTGGTGGGATTCAAATTATTTATTTATTTATTTAATCAAATACATATTAAATAATATATATAAGTATAAGCATGAATTGAAAACATAAAATGAATACAACCAAAGGGAACATTAGGGCAGGGATGGTAGGCACGCTGGTGCTCTTATGCACACCCCTTACAGACCTCTTAGGAATGGGGTGAGGTCAACAGTAGACAGTCTTAGGTTAAAGTTTTGGGGATTTTGGGATGAGACCACGGAGTCTGATAGTGCATTCCAGGCATTACTGTTACTGAAGTCATATTTTCTGCAATCGAGATTGGAGCAGTTCACTTTACATTTGAATCTATTGTGTGCTCGTGTATTGTTGTGGTTGAAGCTGAAGTAGTCATTGACAGGAAGGACATTGTAGCAGATGATTTTATGAGTTATGCTCAGGTCATACTGAAGGCAGCGTAGATCTAAATTTTCTAAACCCAGGATTTCAAGTCTGGTGGCATAAGGTATTTTGTTGCGAGCAGAGGAGTGGAGGACTCTTCTTGTGAAATATTTCTGGATGTTCTCAATTATATTAATGTCCGATATGCAGTATGGGTTCCAGACAGATGAGCTGTATTCAAGAATCGGTCTAGCAAATGTTTATTTTAAATTTAACAACCAATTCTCTGCCCTAATGACCGGCTGGGTAGGTGTGGACATGGTAGGCATAGCCAGGGTGTGTGTGACAGGCAGCACTCAGCCTCCTGCACCTCCCTGGGAGCAAAAACGGGCCATGGGGGAGTGCTGCCCCACTGCACCCCATTTTGGGCCTAATAGGTCTCCCTGCAACCTCCTGGGAGCAAAAACAGGCTGCGGGAGGGGGAGCACTCCACACATCCCATGCCCCATTTTGGGCCTAGTAGGCCTCCCTGCAGCCTCCTGGGAGCAAAAACAGGCTGCGGGAGGGGGTGGCACGCCACACATCCCATGCCCCATTTTGGCCCTAGTAGGCCTCCCTGCATTTACCTGGGAGCCAAAATGGGGTGTGTGGGGACTCCTGGAAGGGGTGGGGAGGGGAGGGGCCAGCCAGCAGTTTAACTACCAGTTCACCCAAACCGAACCGGCTGAATCCCACCACTGCCCTATACCCTTTTTGTGGCCTTCAGAGCCTCCTCTCCCCATTATTGTTGTAAACCGGCAGCACTTCCCATCTTGAAACAGATGAAGACTTTAGTCAAAGACTAAACCCCCTCAGGGTGCCGTCGACCAAACAATGTAGATTGGCGACCCCCAGGGGGAGGGCCTTCTCTGTGGCGGCACCAGCCCTGTGGAACGAGCTTCCTCCGGGATTACGACAACTCCCCGACCTCCGGACCTTCAGACGGGAACTGAAGACTCTATTATTTCAGCGCGCTGGACTAGCCTAAGAATAAAATGTTTTAGCAAAATTTTAATGGGGTTTTTACTGGTTTTTACTGTTTTAGTGATCAGGCCATGATAATATTTAGTCTTTTAACTGGGTTTTAATGCTTATTTATTATATTCTTTTAATATGCCTGTGAAAGGGCCGGTTTAGCTCACGCTGGTAAAAGCCTGTTATTAAGGCTTATTAAGAACACAGTAGCCTGCAATTACTGCAGGTTCGAGCCCGGCCCAAGGTTGACTCAGCCTTCCATCCTTTATAAGGTAGGTAAAATGAGGACCCAGATTGTTGGGGGGGCAATAAGTTGACTTTGTAAAAAAATATACAAATAGAATGAGACTATTGCCTTATACACTGTAAGCTGCCCTGAGTCTTCGGAGAAGGGCGGGGTATAAATGTAAACAAAAAAAAAAAAAAAAAAACTGCCCTGAGTCCTACGGGAGATGGTGCGGTATATAAGTATGATTAATAAATAAATAATAAATAAATAAAAATATACTTATTTATACATGTTGATTACAAAGCACCGCAGCATAAAACATTCCCACCTTTTCAAAGACTTATTACATTTGTCCGTGCATACTAATGAGCTCGCAAGTGCATTTTTGAGTATAGTCTAAGAGAAACGGAGCATGCCTGAAACAGTACAAAATTTGTGTTATTGAAGAAACAAACAGATCTTGTTCCAGGGTATTCTATTCCCAAATAAAGGTACGATTGGGCTATATTCAACACATTTAGAGTGAGCTTCCTTCAAATTTGTCAGCACTCATCAAACGTCAATAATGCCAAATATAAGAAAAGCATCTATCTTAGACCTTCAAGAATACTGTACTTGCCCCATCGATAGCTAATGCTGGGATAACTAATACTTTCCAGACTCCACCAATGATATGCTACCAACTAGTGCAAAGGTTTCTCTTGGCGTACTAATACAAAGTTTGAATTTCACCAGCAGGCAGGTTCAATTTATGCAAAAGCAATGAAACATAGAGTGGGGGAAGCTTATCCAGCTCAGCTTTGATCACCTTGACTAGCCATGGTGGCCAATGGTTAGAAAGCAGTATTGCAGGTTAATTCTGATGACAGCCGACTGCCAGCAGTTCAGCAGTTTGAATCTCACCAGCTCAAAGTTGACTCATCCTTCCATCCTTCAGAGGTGGGTAAAATGAGGAGCCAGATTGTTGGGGGCAATATGCTGATTCTCTAAAACACTTAGAGAGGGCTGTAAAGCACTGTAAAGCGGTATATAAGTCTCAGTGCTATTGCTACCTGTGCTCTAGGATGCAAAGCTTATATCCCTTTCATAGAGACTCTTTTGCTCATTCTGCACAGTTTGTTTAATGTTCTATTTTTCTCAGTCATGGCTGGTCGGAACAGCAAGTTAGACATTTATTCTCCATTGAGCAGTGTTGTGGAGAATGAATAGGTTCTGAAAGAATTTACAGAACTAGTTACGATACTCTGCATGGTTTTCAGATTTTCATCCTTTCCAATTCGTAAAATATGAACCCTGCAGAAAGTCTTTTCTTGCCACAGCTGAACACGTTAAACAAGGGAGCCCTCTAGCTTCCTTCACTGTGTAGCTCAATCTCCACTTCTTGCCAACCTAGCAAGGCAATAAAATTTACATTAAAATACTTACCAAGCTCATAATCTCTATTTAAACTGTATATGCCCAAATTCCCTATATCTTCAGATGTAAGATATGCACCCTTTAGACAAAGAGAGAGAGCTTGTGGCTATCGGTATTTGAAATACTGTTCCCAGCATCATTATTGATGCTACACAGAGATGGTATTCAACCGGTTTGTACCGGTTCGGGCGAACTGCTAGCAGAGATTGTGGGTGGGCCCATCCACCCACCCCAGCTCTATGCCGTCCTATCTGGGCACGTTTTTGAGGCCAGGCACATGCGCAGAAGACAAGCATGCGAGCAAAGTGCATGCGCAGAAGGCCGGTTGCATGGGCAGAAGGTGCGTGTGAAGTGAGCGTGTGCACATGTGGCGAACCAGTAGCAACAAAATGTGAAACCCACCATTGATGCTACAGGACAAAAGTTGCTGGCCTTTTAGCAATATCTATGGGGGGGATGGAGTCACTGAAGCAGTAGGCATGAGTTTAAATGGACTCCAGAGGACGGTAGAGAACAGGAAGGCCTGGAGGAACGTTGTCCATGGGGTCGCAATGGGTCCCTTATACAGTTGTCATATGCTATTCCTCTGCATGTATGAAAACATCAGTTAAAGCAGTATTTTGTTTCAGAAATGCTGAACTAAAACATCTTTTTCTCAAGAGATTATAACCAACTAACCTTGTTCTGAGAATGTTTTGAAAACATTTCTCCTACTGGCAACCATAACTCCCCTCAACTTCTGTTGGGATTGACGTTTTGATTACTTACAGACATTTGGGAGGTATTTGGCCCATGAGCTCAATTGTACCATAAAACTAACAACAAAAGCAATAAAACTCCCCCAAACAATAAAATCAACAAAACAACAGTAAAAACGCAAGAATGAATCAAAATGCCACAAAAGAGAGTACAACAGAATTCTTCATCAGCCAAGATGGGCTGAATGGTAGAGGAGCAGAAAACAAATCGAATGCCATAATTCAATCTGATGTTGCAGCAATAAAGACTGCAGAGGAGACTCCAGCCCAACAACCATTGAAAATGTGGCCCACATGTCTTGGATGATCTCAGACTGGCCTTCAAAAATCAAAACTCCTTTTGGCTCAATTGCTACTCCAAAACTACTCAATTGCTACTCCAAAACTACCTTGTGAAAATAGTTTTGCAGTATGTGAAATGAAGTTATGGGGCTGATGCATTCGGTTGATGAGGCTGTAGAAAAAATGCTTTTAAAAGGCTCTGACGTTCCCAGCGGAGCTGCGCAATCATCAGAGGCTTTTTTTTGTACTTGTAAAAGCATTTTTTCAGCCAAAGAAAAAATGCTTTTAAAAGTTAAAAAAAAAAATCTTTGATGATCGCACGGCTCAGCTGGGCATGGGGGGGGGCAGGGATTTTTGCTACTGGTTCTCCGAACCATCCACCGCCATCGCTACCAGATCAGGCAATCCACTCCAAACTGGGAGCATTTCACCCCTGGTGTTGCATGCCTTCCAACCTTCTCCTGGTTGCTGGGAATATTTCCTACCTAGCCCCCTGCCCCGAAGCCAAAACACCAGACTGCTTTGCCCTCTTCTTGTTGTTTTTGAAGTAGCATAGGGGCAGTTTTCCTACTCTACTTCCTAAGTCATCCGAGTCTTCCTTCCCCTGCTTACTTTCCCAAGTCCTGAAAACAGCACTGAAGACAGTGTTGTTCATAAAATTGAACAAATTAGTCACTGGTATTGCAATTATCAGATTACACCTCACATTCTGGAATAAGGAAATCATAAATCAAGCCACACTGGGATGCTGTCTGGCAGATTAGCTTTGAGATCATAGCAGTTTTAAAACCTCATGGCAATCGTGAAGAAATGATTTCCTACAATGAGCAATAAACTCTCAAAATTTTGTGCATGGTGTCACAACAATACTGGGTTGATAGCTCCGGAAGTAGATGGTGAAAATATGCTGGAGATTTTTCTAATATAAGAGTCGTATAGTGTAGTGGTTAAAGTGTTGGCACAGAACAGGGGAGACCCTGGTGGGCATTTCACCTAGCGTGGTAGTTTACTAGGTACCTCTAGTAAACTAGAGGTCAGCCCAAATTACCCCACAAGTTTTTGTGGGGAAAATCAGGAGAAGGAAGCACGAAGTATCCCATCTTGAGTGGGATACAAATGAAATAAACAAATAGATCCTACTATTTCCTTGACTCAGGTGCTAAAGGTAAAGGTAAAGGTTCCCCTTGCACATATGTGCTAGTCGTTTCTGACTCTAGGGGGCGGTGCTCACCTCCGTTTCAAAGCCGAAGAGCCAGCACTGTCCGAAGGCGTCTCCATGTTCATGTGGTCAGCATGACTAAACACCAAAGGCACAGGGAATGCTGTTACCTTCCCACCAAAGGCGGTCCCTATTTTTCTACTTGCA
The DNA here is from genome assembly GCF_028640845.1 of Ahaetulla prasina. Classification (NCBI taxonomy): domain Eukaryota; kingdom Metazoa; phylum Chordata; class Lepidosauria; order Squamata; family Colubridae; genus Ahaetulla; species Ahaetulla prasina. The sequence continues at coordinate 17,455,102 of NC_080545.1, read as the reverse complement.
TTTTTAAAATGCTTTAGAATTTATCAGATTCATAAATACAGCTTGGCCCATTTCTTTTATATAGTATAGTCTTACTACCAAACTGCTAGGTTGGCAGAAGCTGGCACAAGTAATGGGAGCTCACCCTGTTACGCGGCACTAGGGATTCGAACCACTGAACTGCCGATCTTTCGATCAAGAAGCTCAACATCTTAGCCACTGAGCCACCACCTTCAGGTGCTAAAAGGGATCCTCTTTTTCCAAATATGGCCCATAGTGTGTATCCTCCAGACATTTAATTGCAGCTCCTATCAGTTTGGCTTGTACAACCATTGTCGAGGGATTATTGGAGTTTTATTTTACTTTAGTTGTATCCCATCTTTAATATTTTTACAAATAACTCAAGGCAGTGAACATATTCAGCACACCTTCCTTCTCCTATTTTCCCCACAATAACAATCCAGAGGTGGGTTTCAGGAGGTTCTGATCAGTTCTGGAGAACCGGTAGTGGAAATTTTGAGTAGTTCATAGAACCGGTAGTAAAAATTCTGACTGGCTCCACCCCCCATCTATTCTCTGCCTCCCGAGTCCCAGCTGATTGGGTGGGAATGGGGATTTTATAGTATCCTTCCCCTGCCACGCCCATCAAACCATGCCACGCCCACCAATCCACACGCACAGAACCGGTAGTAAAAATTTTTGAAACCCACCACTGCAGCAATCCTGTGAGGTGGATTGGGCTAAGAGAGAGTGACTGGTCCAAAGTTACACAGCTGGTTTCCATGGCTAAGGCAGGATTTGAACTCATGGTCTCTCACTTTTTAGCCTGGTGCCTTATCCACTACACCAAACTGGCTCTCATTGACTGACCAATACCATCTAGAAGTGACATTTCACTTATTCCTTGTATCACGAGAACAATAATTGCAACCAATTATTGATTGTTGGAAGCAAAAAATTAGTCATTAGAATGTGTATATGGTTTATCAGATTCATAAATATAGCTTGGCCCATTTCTTTTATATACTATAGTTTTACTACCAAACTGCTCAGGTTCTATGAGTAATTAATAATTAAATAATCACTTTTAATTTATCAGAATTTCAAGGAATGGACATTCTAAGTGAAGAGCAAGATAGTTTGGCTAACCAACCATTGCAGAAATATTTAATTTATAATTGCAAGAGAACAGTTGTACCATCAGCTGTCACATTTCAAAAAAGTTTTACCATTGTCTATCAAGCTTTAGCAATCTAACTCTGCTTACTAAAATTAAAACTCATTGTCTAAATGGGGGGATTTAAATTTCAGGAAAGAATTCCCTGGCATCAGCCATAATTGACTATAAAATATAGTTAAATTAAAATGAGCCTATTGAGTTTTTGGAAATGATTTCCCACTCTGCTTTAGAAAGCTGTTAGGTGCTTAATCATATTTGAGAAATCTAGATTGTTCGTATTTTTCAGAAAAGTTAGATGTGGCTGAAATTAATAGCATCAGAATGAGTTGTGACATGTTTAATTCTATATATATTTAATTGAGCATACATTCTGCTGAACAAATACAGACTTGCGTCTGTCCAAACACGTTGAGTAATAAAATAGTATTTACGGCTAATCTGCGTAAATGAGTCCCATAATACAACTTTCTACAATTTGGGATTCTTCATAAGTGTCAAGCTTCAACCTTCCTTGTTTCCACATCACATGGCCTGCAGCCCCAATGGAATCCCAGCATCTCTGTAAGACCTAAATTTTGGGAGGCCTCTTCCTACCCCATCTTTCTCGTTCCACATTTATCATAAATAAATAAAAGTAATATTTTTATTTCGACGATGTATCTGTTCTTCTGAAATCAGAATATAAAGCTAGAATATATAAGGAATGTGTGCAGTTATTTTTTCTTACCCAATTTAAAAACATGTGTAGTTTATATGTGCTTTTAAAATTCTGTTTTTGTTTTTTAATTCTTTACTATGTGCACCAGATACTTTTGCATACTGTATACTCGCCATACCATGAGAGCTGTGGACATGGTTGCTGATTGGTGACATAGCTTTTTAAACTACTAGCTGTGCTCCATTAAGATGAAAATTGTCATTGGCTGTATTTGTATTTGAAAGTTACCTTAGTTTTCCAGTATTATGAAAGTATCAGAGATGAAATGCTCGCAGATTGGACCAGATCGTGCGATCCGGTAGCGATTGTGGAGCAAAGCTCCGCCCACCCACCCAGGTGTCATTATTTCCTGGTTTTAACCAGGAAGTAATGTGTTTTTTACCTTCTGCACATGCACAGAAGGTCTGCGCACGCATGTGACACACGTGCGTGCGCGAGCGAAGCAAGCACTCGCACGCGACGCGTGCACTTCCGAACTGGTAAGGAAGGTAAGTAGATTTCACCCCTGGAAAGTACCAATCACATCTCCACAAATTTGTTTAGAATATCGTTGACTTAGTGTAGGGGCACTCCACACAACTATAATTCTTCCCCCACCCTAACCCGCAAGCTTTAAAAACAGTTTGTACCGATCTTGAGCATTCTTCTTTCTATCAAACTAAAAACTGAAAGCAATGCTACAGTGATTGAGCAATTTATGACAGAAAGAAGGGACCCAGGAGTAAGGTGAGGTCAGAGTTACCACCAGTGGGACAACAGATTGTTGACAAGTTGACCAGGGAAAAGGAGCTATTTTGGGGTGTGTGGCCTACAGTCCAAGTGAACCAGCAATAAACTGACAAAGCCAAAGCCACATAATTGAACAATCCAGAAACAGTTAAGAGTGATGCACAAACTTTATGTGGAACTGTTCCTGATATGCAACATGTAAGCTCAAGGAGCAAAAGGCTCCCTTGTGTTGACTTGAACTGAGAGATCAGCTTTTGTTAATATCATGAATACAACCATGTCATTTTCTTGGGAACAATACAGAGCTGGTTAGCTATTATCTTTTTTTTTTAGCCTCAGAATTTCTTATTGGACTGCCATTCAAGGGCTAATTGGGTTTAATACTGCATAACCTTTTAAATATCTGCCAAAGTCTGCCTGTTCTCTAGGACTTAAGTAGCCTACTCAGAAGACAAAACATAATATATAGTTATTTTTCCCCCGTGCCATCACTCTGCTGAACACTTAATTCCCACAGCATAGTCTCATTTCTCATCTTTTCTCATCTTCACATCTTTCCTATCTTCTCCTGTTGGTATCTTATGATTTATCAGCTGTTGTTTGTAATTTATGATTAATTATTGTAACTATGATTTATGATCTATGACCTATTACTTGCTGTTTATATATGCACTGTGAGCTTATGCACCAGAGACAAATCTATATATATAAAAGCCAAATTCCACTCACTCATCATGAAATCTCCAGAACAGGAAAGCCTACAAACTTGAAATTTGGCACGTATGCTCCTCTTAGCTTCTAGGTGCTCACTAAAATTTTTTGAAATGACCATCGAAATGACCATCAGTTCATTAGTATTTCATATACATTATTATATACTAAGGACATTCTACTCCCCTCCCCACCTGAAAGGAACTCTGTCCCAACTGCCAGTTGCCATAAATTAACACGCTCTGATGCTAAGGAGTTAGATGTTCTATTTTCCCTCCCCACCTGAAAGGAACTCTGTCCCAACTGCCAGTTTCCTTATATTAACATGCTCTGACGCTACCCGTTCGCTAAACTGGGCATGGGCATGGCCAGCGCGTGACTCATCTGGTCTGCGTGCTGGGACATTCTACTCCCCCTCCCCCTCTGTTCCAACTGCCAGTTGCCTTATATTAACGTGCTCTGATGCTACAGAGTTACATATTCCACATTAAGTTTCAGGCTTTAAGTGTCAATTTATCAAGCCCGAGCACATAGTTTTGTAGCAAAGCACAGGCGTCCAGCTAGTTCCTTATATGTCCAATCACACTTGGCCAATAAAGAATTCTGTCCTGTCCTGTCCTGTCCTGCCCTGCTCTGCTTTGTGCCAATCTATTTAATTCCATCCCATTCTATTCCAGTCCAGTCCAGTCCAATCCAGTCCAATCCATTCTTCTCCTAAGCAAATTATAGCCTATGAGGGAACGAATAAATGCCAAACTTCCAGACGATTATGTCATTGCACATACAAGTTGAAAGAGATGCTTTTCCATTGCTGCTCAGCAACCTCATGTATATGCAGCACTCCAGCTATGAAATTATGGTTCTTATGCCTCACACCAGTGTTTCCCAATCTTAGCAACCTTAAGATATGTGGCTTCAATTCCATACAGTTGAAGTCCACACTTCTTAAAGTTTCTAAGATTGAGAAACACTGTCTTACCCGAAGTTCCAACTATGTAAAAGCTGATTAATGATTGGAGTCCAGGACATGAGGACTGCAAGGGTTAGTTTTTCTTTGAACAAGAAGTTATAAAAGAACCTGGGTGACCTCTGCATCAATTTGCATGCACGTCGGGCACATTAATTCTAATTTCAGGAAAAACAAAGTATCACTTCTTCCATGTAGTTTCTGTGACAAATAGAAATTTACCTCAGGATAGACGGAGTCATTTTTCTTCTTGTGCTGAATCAAGCAATAGCGCATGAGGAATTATGTTCAGTTCAGTTCTGTTACTTCTCTCTGTCCCAAACACTCCACAGCTAAACCTTCTTGTACTAATGTTGGAAGAAAAATTTGGGCCAATTCCAAGTCGGGAGAAAAGCGCTGGAAATAAAATGGAGGCTGATTGGCTGCAAGGAAGGAAGGTTTATTTGGATTCCAGAAACTTCAGTGACAGCAGTGAACTAAAAAATATTTTTTTTTTAATTTTAATTTATATCCCACCCTTCTCTGAAGACTCAGGACGGCTTACACTGTGTTAAGCAATAGTCTTCATCATTTGTATATTATATACAAAGTCAATTTTTATTGCCCCCAACAATCTGGGTCCTCATTTTACCTACCTTATAAAGGATGGAAGGCTGAGTCAACCTTGGGCCTGGTGGGACTTGAACTTGCAGTAATTGCAAGCAGCTGTGTTAATAACAGACTGCTTAGTCTACAGAGCCACCAGAGGCCCCTGGTGCCTTAATTAGAACCCATTCAAACGTACAAAATTACAAAATAGTTAGCAAGCCATAGGCTAAATTCTATATTAAGCAACCCACAGTATGTAAATTTCAGGGTTTTACAGCAAAGCCCATATGTGGACTATGGTGCAATTTCAGAAATATAGAACATGTAATATTTAAATTAAAGAAGAAATTGTTTCATAAATTAAAGATGAAATTGTTTCATTACTATCATTAGTCATAGGGTTACACCTGGGCAAATGGTTGAAATGGCAAGCTCAACTGGGTGCTTCAAAAATGAAATGGAGGCCATTTGCAAACAGCATGTATCCTTTCACACAATACCACTAACTATTATTCGTGAAACCAATCAACCAGTGGCATTGAAATAGTATAAGAGAATTATGAATTCTCTTAACCTCCAGCCTTTCACTATCTTTTCTGCTTTTCCAGGAAAAGTGTAAAAAGATGGTCTAGACCAGTGGTTCTCAAACTTTATAGTGCTGTCACCCCTTTAATACAATTCCCCACGATGTGGCGACCCCAACCGTAAAATTATTTTCGTTTTGAATTTATCGCGCCTGAAGCCGTATTGGCTAGCGATCTGAACTGCTTGCAATTGCCTTGAGGACGGAGGCATTAAAACAGAGACTCCTCCCCTATTAAGTTTATTGCGTCTGAAGCCAGATTAGGCTAGTGATTGGGAGTGATTGCAGCTGGCTTGTGGAGTCAACCATTGGAGCGCAATTCTTCAACTCGCAAGTATACTTCCCATGGTCTTAGGCGACCCCTGGCAAATCATCATTCGACCCTCAACGGGGTCGCGACCCACAGGTTGAGAACTGCTGGTCTAGACCATCTCTGTGGGAAGAAGCCTCTAAGCTAAGGAGAATAGAAGAAACAAAGAAAAACATGCAAATTATTCACAAGTCAATGAACTTATTTTCCTCCAATGATCATGAATAATAGCAATATTATTCACACAACTTCATGTGTGTATCAATTGTATTGCTTTCCTGGATCACGAGGCCCTGTGCTGTCACTCAACACTTTGTCAGTTCTTGCTTGGATTATTGCAACATGCTTTACATGGGACTACCCTTGAAGAGTATTCGGTAGCTACAATTGGTCCAGAATGCAGCGGCATGGAGAGTTTTGGAGATGTCTAGGTAACTCTTACATGAGCTGCACTGGCTGTCAATCTGCTTTCGGGTGCAATCCAAGTGTTAGTTATTACCTTAAAAGTCATTTATATATCGGTCCAGGATATCTATGGTACCATTTCTCCCCAATGGGATTGGCCTGCCCTACTTGTGGTGGCAGAAGGGGTCTATTGCAGATCTGATCAGCCAAGGAATTTCAGCTGGTGAAAGCCAGGAGACGAGTCATCTTTTTTCCCCTTACATTGTTCCTCTGCAGCACTGACACTCCTTTTCCAACAATGTGAATAAAATTAAATACAGTTTAAAGGATCAATGGCATCAATCTTAGAATAAAGAATTGTTGGAATACAAGTTCATGTATTTTATACAGCAACTATAGCCAACCAGTAGAGGGCAGTATTTAAATGTTTGCATCTATGGTATATACCAGTGATGGCTAACCTTTTTGCCATCACTTGCCAGGAGGGGGGGGGTTCGCATGTGCGCGTGCCCACTTATAATTCTATGTGCCCTGCCCCCATGCATTTACACTCACCTCCCTCCTGCTCCTGGCAAGCCTGTTTTTCTCTTTCACCTGGCTCCAGAGCCTCTCTATGAGTCTTGGGAGGGCAAAAACTGCCTTCCTCCCCCCTCCTGAGGCATTCCGGAGGCCAGAAACCGGCCATTTACCAACTTCTGGTTGAAAAGGAAGTGACATTTTTTTGCTGTCCCCAGCCTCCAGGGACTCCTAGAGAGGCTCTGGAGGCTGGGGACAGCAAAAAATCTCACTTCCTCTCCAACCGGAAGTTGGTAAATGGGCCATTTCTGGCCTCCAGGGGGCCGGGGGAAGGGAAAGGCAATTTTCACACTCCCAAGACTCATAGAGAGGCTCTGGAGCCAGGTGAGAGAGAAAAACGGGCTTTCCCCACCACTACCCAGACCCTCTGGAGGCAGGAAACAACCTTTTTCCATACTTCTGGTGGGCCCAAAAGGCCTGAAAATTAGCTGGCCAGCGCACGTATGCATGCCTATCGCTACATGTGCTACCTGCGGCACGTGTGCCATAGGTTCACCATCATGGGTATATACTCCATGTGTTTTTGCTCTGAGTAAAGTTTCCTATTTTCTGTTGCAGTTAAGCAGTAAAGCACATGGTGACAGTGCATTTTGTTTGTTCTGTAGGATATAGCGTATAAACAGAATTTCTAACAAGAATGAAGATACTGAAGTAGCATATAACTTTTAGGATGCGGTGATGCATCTTCATGGGCAAGGTTCAGAATACTACAAGTAATGGTATTCCTTGTGACATTCTGTGGAAGTACAAGATGGACTTTCTGAAAGAAAGCTGCTTGATAGCAGTGAGCCTTGCTGAGGTAGAGGAGGACTGGAGGAGACCTGGGAAAGAGAGGAGAAGATGGGAAGCTGCTGGCTGTCAGTATGGAAGGTCTGAAGGAGAATTCACACTTGGTAATAGAGAAGTATAAAAAATTACTTTTAATTAACTTACTAACCTGATTCAGGTTTAAAATTACCAATTTTGACTTCGTTGATGCCATTTGTACCCCTTTTCCCAGGTGGCTGAGTGGGGCATCTGGTGGCATGACATTTCTCATGCCCAATGAAGAACCAAGCCAGCTGGAACGAATTACAAATTTCTGCTTTTTCTGAACGTTCTACATGAAAAACCGCTGCTCCTAAATATCACCAGTGCCAGCAGCATCTCCGCATACCCAAGCGACACCCCCTCCCCCCACCTCCATAGAATCCCATGTTGCTTCTCCCCAGGTGGGAAAAAAAATCTACAGTATGCTTTGGAATTAAAGATTGTGAAGGGATAATATTTCTTCACAAAGTATGTGACCAACTTATGGAATATGCCACACAGGTGATGCTGGCCAAGATTTTAGATGACTTTAAAGGGGACGAGATACATTTCTAACGATCAGGTCTATCACTGGCTATTGACTTTGTTCATTGGGTGCAGTCTCCAGCTATGGGAACAGTTTACCTCTAGTAATAGGTGCACAGATGCAACAGTGGCCACCTTGATCTCTTATTTGTAGAGTGAAGGACAATGTCTAAAACAGAATATTGGTTAGATGGGCAAGGCCAAAGACAAACATAATGATGGCTTTCTCCTTTAATATATAACAACAGAGTTGGAAGGGACCTTGGAGGCCTTCTAGTCCAACCCCCTGCCCAGGCAGGAAACCCTACACCATCTCAGTCAGATGGTTACCCAACATTTTCTTAAAAATTTCCAGTGTTGGAGCATTCACAACTTCTGCAGGCAAGTCGTTCCACTTATTAATTGTTCTGTCAGGAAATTTCTCCTTAGTTCTAAGTTGCTTCTTTCCTTGATCAGTTTCCATCCATTGCTTCTTGTTCTACCCTCAGGTGCTTTGGAGAACAGCCCGACTCCCTCTTCTTTGTGGCAACCCCTGAGATATTGGAACACTGCTATCATGTCTCCCCTAGTCCTTCTTTTTATTAAACTAGACCACTGTTTCTCAACTTTGGCCACTTCAAGACATGAGGACTTCAACTCCCAGAATTCCCCAGTCAGTATGGCTGGCTGGGGAATTCTGGGAGTTGAAGTCCACACCTCATAAATTGGCTGAAGTTGAGAAACATTGAACTAGACATACCGAGTTCCTGCAACCGTTCTTCATATGTTTTAGCCTCCAGTCCCCTAATCATCTTTGTTGCTCTTCTTTCTCCTTCTCTTATTCCTTTCTCGTATATTGTGACAAGGGTTACATTTAAGTTATGATACAAACCACAGACCAGAAGCCTGGATGCTTTTCCACAACTAGGTTTGCTTTACTGAATGCGGTATATGCAATTTACCAATTTATGTGTATAATTTGCGCTCAAGGCAACTGAATTCTCAGTCAGAATGGCCGATTAGGTTTACTATTTCCCAAATACCTTCCCTGCAGTTAAGCAGAATCCTGATTTTTTTTGCATAATCACAGTTTAAAGTTACTGCAAACATGCATATGGAATGATAATGATATCAAGATCTATTTATCTTCCTTCCTTCCTTCCTCAGATATCAGACTTAATTTCTATGATAAAACTAACTCAATGCCCTTTTGTGTTTCTCTGACTCAAAACAGACAATCTTAGCGGGTGATCCTTTCACACTTCGCCTTCTCTAAATTTCAGATATTATTCGTGTTTTTCACTGCTTGAGTTCTGCTTAATTTTGCTGAATTAAGTTCTCAATACTATGACTCATATCATACTGCAATAACCTGCAAAAAAGCTTTTGCTAATTAGAACTTTGAATGTCATTACATTTTTCCAGAAGTATTGCATTGATGAGCTCAATTATGCTCAAATATTTAGCATCAGTTCCTATTTTTATATTTGCGGTTTTTCTTTTCTATTTGTCACCAATTTTATGATGATCAGATTCTTCATCTTAATTCAGCTCATTAAGAGTTCAGATCAAGACCATGATACTTTGTTATCTAAGGTAGAATACAGAATAACAGAACTGGAAGTCTTCTAGTCCAATCCTCTGCTCAAGCAGGAGACCCTATATCATCATGGACAAATGGCTGTCCAATGCATTGTTGGAGTACCCACAACCTCTGGAGGCAAGCCATTCCACTGATTAATTTCCTATTCCTATTCTATTCTATATTCTATTCTATTCTCTATGACAACCCTCAAATATTGGAAAACTGTTATCATGTCACTATTACTCCTTCTCATTAGACTAGACTTACACAGTTCTCATAACCATTCATCATATGCTTCAGCCTCCAGTCCCCTAATCCATCTTTGTTGCTCTCCTCTGCACTTTCTAGAGTTTCAACATCTTTTTTGTATCATGGTGACCAGAACTGCACACAGGATTCCAAATGTGGTCTTAACCACTGCAACATTTCACATTATCTTGATACCATCCCTCAGTTGACGCAGCCTAGAATTGCATTGGCTTTTTTGGCAGCTGCAAAATATGGCTGGCTCATTCTTAAGTGAATGAATGAATAAATGAATGAATGGCTCGTGTTCAAGGAGACTCCGAGATCTCTCTGTTACTGATGTTAAATCAGATACCAACTATTGTATTCTTGTGCTTTTTTTTATTTTCTTGCTGAAGTGTAAAACCTTAATTTTCTCACTACTGAATTACATTTTGCATTTTGTTGGGATAGGGCCCAGTGTTCAATTCTCTCAAGGTCCTACTGGATCTTAAGCCTATTTTTTTTAAGTGTCGGCTATTCCCCAGTTGAGTCATCTGCAAATTTGATGGATTCCCTTTATTCCCTTATTTAAATCACCTATGAAGGTGTTAAAAAGGCCTAAGATAGAACCTTGAGATACCCCACTGCATGCTTCCCCCCCAACATAGATATAATTTCATTGAGAATTAAAAATTGAATGTGATTGGTCAGCCAGTTATGAATTCATCAGGGGTGATGCTGTCTATCCCATGTTTTTCTACCTTACAAGTAGACTGTGGTTTACTTTGTCAGATGCCTTACCAAAATGTAAATAAATTATGTCCACTGTATTTTCCTGATTTACTAATTTAGTCACTTTGTCAAAGAACGCACTAAGGTTTGCCTGGCAGGATCTCTTTTTGACACACCCATGTTGGCTTCTAATATTAGCTTTGCTTGTTTCTAGATGTTCGCAGATCCATTGCTTGATTATCTTTTCCAGGATCTTCTTAGACATTGAAATGAAACTAATTGGTCTGTAGTTTCCAGGATCAATTTTCTCCCTTTTTGAAGATTGGAATCGCATCAGCTCTTTTCCAGCCCTCTGGTAGTTGATAAGTTGCACTATTTTTTTTCCTTTCGAAATTGAACCAAAGGGAGACATCTGTTAAGTGAATTTCACCTCATTTTACAACCGTGCCACATTTGTTAAGTGAATTACTGCAGTTGATAAGTTAGTAACTGGCTGTTAAGTGAATCTGGGTTCCCCATTGTCTTTTCTTGTCAGAAGGTCTCAAAAGGGGATCACATGACCCTGGGGCATAGCAAAATATTTATATGAAACAGTTGCCAAGCGTCTAGATTTTGATCACATGATCATGGGGATGCTGCAACCGTCAAAAAACGGTCATAAGTCACATATTTTCAGTGCCGTTGTAACTTTGAACGGTCACTAAATGAACTGTTGTAAGTCAAGGACTATCTGTATTTAAAATCTTTCTTTTGGGAAGAGGGGAGTAGAATAAACAAAAACCAATGACGAATAGTGTGCATTCAGTTATGTGGTGTTTTTTAATTTAAGCAATGGACTACCTTAAGCTATACATTTATAAGCTCATCTTCTCCATCATTATACCCAATAAAACAGTAAAACATTTTTCTTGAAAATTATTCTAAACTTTTAAAAATAGCTGAATTTACAAATTAAATCCTGAACACTTGGATAAATTATACATATCTTCCAATCTGCACTCACTACAGCATTTTTAAAATTCACTCAGGAACCCAGTCTCTCTCTTTATAACTCACATTATTTACAGTCTTTCTTGATACCGTTGTTACAGTTCTCTTACGTATCTTTCAAGGTTCATAGACATATTTAAAATGTATTTAGCAGCATATCAAATTAGATTAAAAGAAAGGAAACCTTTAGAACATGAGATTAAAAGCACTCCATATGGAAAAACAAAACAAGATCTTTCTCTATGAAAACTGCGGTAGGCTAAAGCCCTAATAAAATGTTAATTCAACAGCATTTTAGTTTTTAGTCCTGAGCACGGAGTAGACATAAGCTGCGCTACTTTGGTCAATAAAAGTACAGGGTTATGTAACATTCATTGTTAGCAGATTATAGGATGCTTTTCAGGGTTTTATTGTTTATTATTGTGCAACTTCTCCTTCCTCAACAATTTACCAAGATGAAATTCAGGCCCTGGATTCCTAGATTTTGAATTTCCAGTCATCCCACATTTTCTCATGATGACTGCCATCTTTTTCTTTTAATGGAAAATAAAGTCAAGAAAGATTTATTAGTTGCACGATTTCTTTTGATTTATAATGTCAGGACCCCTCCGCTTGGAAAACAGTAACCATCCAAGAGCAGTAATCTCTTCCAGTTTATTGACACTCCAGTCTTAATATTTCATACAGCAGCAAAATTCAAGTAAACGTATTAGGACCCCTCCATTCTCTTCTTCTGTTAAAGGCTTTGGAAATGAGATAAAATATACCGGTATAGTTTGGATAACTGTGAAGTTTCATTCCACAGAAGGGTCAATGTGAGGTACGTAGGGCAACTTCACATTCTAGGTTACAGTTTTCAGACCACCATTCAAGATCACAGATATCCAGTTTGATTTTGCTAAGTCTTATTTATACACACACATTAAGCCATTATAGGTTAGAACAAGCAGTCACACAAACCCAGACAAAGATATATAAAACCAACATTTTGAACGCAGGTACATAAGGCAGCTCTTAAGGGCAGCAGTTTTTAGCAGAATACGAATGCCTAACAGTAGAACAATTAACAATTCTTTCGGGTACTACCATTTGCCTATAAACGCAGAGCAACTTCAGTGAGAACAAAGCTTATCATCAGAGCTTGTGATGTCTAGCAGTGCAACTCTTGTTCAGTTACTGGCAATATCTTCACTTGTATCACCTGGATCAGAGATCTGTCCATCTAGACTGCTGGGAACTTTCCAGATTTTCACAGTCCGATCACTGTAAAACATTATTAAAATTGAAAGGAGATGAAAAAGAAACATGAATTAAATGTTCAATTAAATTAAGCTGACCTCCGATTGAAAGACATTACTGTTCTTTATCAAGTAAATACTCGTACAGGACAGCAATAAGTCTTGTCCACTGGAATAAGTTTTCTTAAGGCAGTGCTTCTCAATTATTTTCTGTCATGCCCCCCTAGGAAGAAGAAAACATTTTTCGCGCCCCCGCGCAACTGTAAATAGTATCATTAGCTTGTTATGACAGTGTTTGCCGAGGTCAAACGCGCCCCCCTTTACGGAGCCTCGCGCCCCCCCGGGGGGCGCGCCCCACTATTTGAGAAGCACTGCCTTAAGGAGATGGTTTTTAAGAGAGAAGGAACTAACTTGGCAAATATCAATTTATAAATGGGGACAAATGGGAGTTAATACTGTCTTGGCCTCCATAGTTTGTTTTCCAAAAGTGTGGGACTATTAAACCATCAAAAACACAGAAAAATAAAATTCTAAAATTCTGAATTTATTCAAAAGCTGTAAGACCCATACTGAGTGTGTTTATATTTTGTGGCATTATCTGTATCGTCATTTAGAATAACAGAGTTGGAAGAGACCTTGGAGGCCTTCTAGTCCAACCCTTTGCTTAGGCAGGAAACCCAACACCACTTCATTTCACAGAGAAGTGTATATATAATGAGAATCCTGGGCAACTTATTATGTTTATTCATTTATTTCTTTATTAAAATGTATTGTTAAAAAAGGCCCATGCTTCAGATGAATGATAATGCCATGAATTAATTCCAGAAATAAAACATAGGTAGCCCTCAACTTACAATTGGGACTACGTTAATTGATGTGATTGTAAAGGCCATCACAATTCCCTTTGGTCTGATTTTCCATCACTGATCATTAGATGAGCCAACTTCTTGCTAGCTTCCCACAATCTAAGTCAGCTGGCAGGAAGTTGCCGTTCCTAGGCCCGTAGGTATGTAAAAGACTGCTACTGAGTGAGGAAAGAAGTGAGGAGAATCAGGAGGGTGCATGGTGCACAACAGGCAAAGGTCGGAAAGAGTGTATGGGGATGCGCATAATGGCTGGTGTACACAGATGAGCTGGGGAGAGTCCACAGAAGGGGGAGACTTACCTCAGCAATTTGCAACCTCCCCTGTTGTCTTCCCCATTGACTTTCTGGGGAAGACGAAAAGGAAGGTTACAAATGGCGATCATGGGTATTTGGGGTGCTTGACAACCAGTCGTTAGGTGCCAGTGGGTTGCCAAGCGCCAGTGGTGAAATCTGAACAGGTTTACTACCGTTTCGCTCGCTGTGTGCACATGTGCAGGGTGCACCACACACCAAATGCAAGGTGCATGCCAAAAGGAGGCATGTGCTAAGAAGAACAGTGTGCGGGTTGTGTGTGATCAGTTGTGGCGCACGATCTTTTTTTTTACTTTTAAAAGCATTTTTTTAACAACCTCTTCGGCTGAAGAGGTTGTAAAAAAATGCTTTTAAAAGTAAAAAAAAGGCTCTGACGATTGTTTGGCTCAGCTGGGCATGGGGGGGGGCAGGGCTTTTTGCTACCAGTTCTCCGAACCACCCGCCATCATTGCTACCGGATTGGCCAATCCAGTCCGAACGGGAACATTTTACCCCTGCCAAGCACCCAGATCACAATCCTGTAACTATGGGGATGCTAGAATAGCTGAAACTCCAAGAACAAGTCCTAACCACCATTCATTCTACATCACTGCAACTTGTACGAGGTCTACCCGTATAACTATAGAACATTAAAAAAAATAACTCACTCAGATGCAGTAAAAATCTGGCTGGAATTGGAGCAGATGGCATTAATAGGACTATCGTGTCCTTTTAGTTCACTGATTGGGGCAAATGTGTCTCCGCTCCAGAGTTTCAGAATGCCTCCTCGGCAGCCGCTCAATAGCACAGAGGAATCCGGAACGACACCAAGAGCGCAAACCCAATCCTTATGAGCATTAGGAACTTGCTGAAAAGAAAACCACAAGTTGAGGCAAAAAAAAAATGGCAATACCTCTTAACTAGGGACAAAACCGTTTTAGAAAATATGAACTGGAAGATAATTAGATGTGTAGAGCAAAATCATATGCATTCCATTACAGATAGTCCTCAATGTGGCCGCGGTGTGGCTCAGGCTGTAAGAAGCCTGTTATTAAAACCAGCTGCCTGCAATTACTGCAGGTTCAAGCCCCACCAGGTCCAAGGTTGACTCAGCCTTCCATCCTTTATAAGGTAGGTAAAATGAGGACCCAGATTGTTGGGGGGGGCAATAAGTTGACTTTGTAAATATACAAATAGAATGAGACTATTGCCTTACACACTGTAAGCCGCCCTGAGTCTTCAGAGAAGGGCGGGATATAAATGTAAAAAAACAAAACAAAAACAAAACAAATGTATGGGCACAACTGAGACCAGAACTTCTGTTGTTAAACAAGGCAGTTGTTAAGTAAGTTGTGCACAATTTTATGACCCTTTTTGCCATGGTTGTTATGCTAATCACCACAGTCAACTGAATCATGTGGTCATTAAATGAATCTGGTTTCCCCCATTGACTTGCCCAGTAGTCTGTCAAGATCCTTCTGAATATTAAGCCTATCTTTTAAACTGTTGACTATTCCCTCCAAGTTGGGGTTGTCGGCAAATTTGATGAATTTCTCTTCTATCCCCTTATCTAGATCATTTATGAACCTTGGGTTACCTACCTGCATGCATGCTTCTTCCATGCAGAGGTGGCTCCATTGCAGGCTACATGTTGAATGTAGCTGGTCAGCCAACAGTCGTCTGGTGGATAGTACTGTCTATCCCACATTGTTTTATCTTACCAAGAAATAGGTTGTGGTCTACTTTGTCAAATACCTTACTGAAGTCTACGTAGACTATATTCATACCTGAACTACTAATGGGGTTACTTTGTCAAAGAATGAAATAAGGTGTGTCTGGCATGATCTCTTTTTGACAAACCCATGTTGGCTTTTAGTTATAATTTTTCTAATAACAATTGTGACAATCTTAATGTGTTTTGTGTTTTAATATTACCTGAATTAGGTCTTTTTGAGCCAAGTCCCATTTTTTAATTCCATTATCTCTGGAGCCACTAAAAAGGTTGTCACCCATAATAGTAAGTGCTTCAATGCCATCGTAGTGAGGAGGTTCAAAGTTGTGTGTAGGGCTTACAGTTCCAAGAGCTCCTTCAGTTATATCGAACATCTGGAATAAGATAATACACTTCTATATCTGCAGAATTGTTTTGGTTAGCAATTAAGCAAACATGTATGAGGAAATGCATCCCTTATTCTTAATGAATATACAATAGTCCTCTAATGGATTATTGAATATCATTAATCCCTTGAAAATTTGGGGTAGCGCATTAGTGGAAATTACTGTTTTTAAATCTTTGTGAGTTCAAGTATCATGGGCAGTCAGCAATCACAAATGCCTAACTTATTTTATTTACATTTTCTCTGCACCAAAAAATGAAATTATTTTTCAAAGTCTCATTACTAAAATTATTTCATTACCACTGTACCTCAAGGAATGGACTTCAAGCATTTCTGATTCTATCAATAATCAAATGAGCGCTAGAGTAACAATAATTAACCTACTAAACAGCAGCATTCTATTCAATTAAAACATGGTTTATTATTTGTCCATATACTAATTCAGCAACATGTCAGTGGCAACATTTTAAAATATTTCTAAGTAACAGCAATTATTGGGGATTGATTTGGATTGTGATCTTATACATATTTATCCAGGCATAAAACTATGAAGTTAAGGCTATTTATATCTGAAAATGTGGACAGAGAAGGTCCTTTTCATTAAAAAAAGATAACACCGAACTACACATTTTACTCTCAAACATCCAAACAAAACCCATGAAAAGTTGAACACTTTTAAACACCTATCAACCAGGAAATACAGGTGAAACTCAAAAAATTAGAATATCGTCCGATATTGTTCTATGTACAATCCTTGTTTTCTTGATTTCATGTAATATTCTAATTTTCTGAGATTGTGAATTTGTGGTTTTCATGAGCTGTCAGCCATAATCACCAAAATTATGACAAATCAAGGCGTGAACTATCTCGCTTTGCATGTAATGAGTCTATCTCATATATTAGTTTCACCTTTTAAGCTGCATTACTGAAATAAATGAACTTTTGCATGATATTCTAATTTTTTAAGTTTCACCTGTATTCTCTGGAGGGACCCAGGAAGACAGCCTTTTTTTTTTTTTTGCCATGGCCTTTGGAACGTCACTCCCACACACCTGAGATCAGATTGGACCTGATCCTGCTGGCTTTTTGCAAGGCTCTGAAGACAGATTTGTCAATGGGCACATAGATCCAAAAGTGTGATGGAGTCGGTGCATTTGCAATACTAATTGTTTGACTATTTGGATGACTTTGTGCTATGAGTTTTAGGTATTTTGTTGTTTCTCAACTATGATTTTATATTTTTTCTTGTTTTTTAAACTGTTGCATTGCTGTTTTTTATACCATAGACTCATATATATATGTCTGTCTGTCTGTCTGTCTCTCTCTCTCTCTCTCTCTCTCTATCTAGGAAATGGGTTGCTATATAAATTTGAAGGATGAATGAATGAGAGAATCCGTCTGAAGATTTTTCAATGCAAATAGGGAATTCCTACTTTTCATTCATAAATGTGCTCAGAAAATGTCAGCCCGACCAGCGTTTCAACTGTAAAAGACAGATTAATAATACATTCCACTCCACTGAATTCCACCAGGGCCGTGGTGGCTCAGGCTGTAAGATAGCCTGTTATTAAAACACAGCAGCCTGCAATTACTGCAGGCTCGAATCCCACCAGGTCCAAGGTTGACTCAGCCTTCCATCCTTTATAAGGTAGGTAAAATGAGGACCCAGATTGTTGGGGGGGCAATAAGTTGACTTTGTAAATATACAAATAGAATGAGACTATTGCCTTACACACTGTAAGCCGCCCTGAGTCTTCGGAGAAGGGCGGGATATAAATGTAAATAAAAAAAAATAAAAATAAAAAAATAAACAGATGTTTAAATAGTTTCATACAGGACTGAAGTGTCTCTCCAAAACTTGTAAGGAGAGAAACAAAGAAAGTTCATTCTTGAAGCTTACTTTCATATGATTGTTTTCTAAAATGTGTGAGAGCAGGGGTGAAATGCTCCCGGTTCGGACCGGATCACGTTATCCGGTAGTGATGGTGGCGGGTGGTTCGGAGAACCGGTAGCAAAAATTCCTGGCCCCCCTCCCCCTCTCTAATCATCAGAGATTTTTTTTACTTTTAAAAGCATTTTTTCTTCAGCCCAAAAAAAGCTTTTAAAAGTAAAAAAAAAAAAAAAGCCTCTGATGATCGCGCGGCTCAGCTGGGATTGTCAGAACTCTTTCAAAGCATTTTTTCTACAACCCCTTTGGCCGAAGAAGCTGTTAAAAAAAAAGGTTTTAAAGGGCTCTGGCGATTAGGCAACTCACCTGAGATTGTCAGAATCCTTTCAAAGCATTTTTTCTACAAGCTCTTCGGCCTAAGAGGTTGTAGAAAAAATGCTTTTAAAAGTAAAAAAAAAAAAAGTTGGCCACACCCACCCAGTCACATTACCCCCCCACCAGGCCACACCCACAGAACCGGTAGAAAAAAAATTACATTTCAGCCCCGCGTGAGAGGTTACCTTTATATAATGGTCCTTGGAGCCAGTAATGATGAGATCTTGTCCATTAGAAATACGATCTACTGTGAGACACATAACTGGGCCCAAGTGACCTGTTAGTTTTCCTGTAGACTGAAATCTAGAAGAATAGGGAAAGATAGAACTTCTGAGACGTAAAATAACTTAATTATTTCAAAACCAAACAAACCACCTCAACTAATTCTTTTTCAAAACTATGGCCGGTGCAAATCATTGAACAAGTGTAACATCTGTCTGAATCTACAGTATTTGTTGAAGATATGAGTCAGCCACAGCTCTACACTTCCCTCTGCTTGCTTTGAGGAGTTCATGACCTTCTCCTGAGTATCTGCAGGCACCAAAGGTATTTCCACAAGAATAGCTGGTAAAGCATTTAATATGTTTACTTGGAGGTAAAAGTACAGCTGGTAGACTTGGCCTGCACCTCAGCAGATACTTTTTGGGTATGATTATGAAGGAATAGTGGCTTTGAGAGAAAAATCAAGCATTCAATTCAGAGGTGGGTTTCAGCAGGTTCTCACCAGTTCTGGAGAACTGGTAGCAGAAATTTTGAGTAGTTCGGAGAACCGGTAAACACCACCTCTGACTAGCCCTGCCCCCATCTATTCTCTGTCTCCCGAGTCCCAGCTGATCAGGAGGAAATGGATATTTTGCAGTAACCTTCCGCTAGAGTGGGGTGGGAATGGAGATTTTACAGTATCCTTCCCCTGCAATGCCCACCAAGCCATGCCCACAGAACCGGTAGTAAAAAAATTTGAAACCCACCGATTCAACTCATATATACAGTGACTACAGTAACTTTATTTTAAAGGGCTGTCCTTTACATCAGAAAGTTGTCCCTTAGATTTACTTTTCGAAAACTGACTTCTGTCCGTTATTCATGTGAAAAATATGGAAATGGAATTGTCTTTCTAAAATAAATTTAAATATTCTGTGTTTTTTTACTTAAGTTTATCAGAATATGCATCTTTCTTGGCTTTGAATTTTTCCTTTGTAAAGTAAAAAGGACAAACCTTTTCCTTTGTAAAGAAAAATAAAGGACGAACTATACCCTTAGCCATACGTATAGTCACCATACTCGTACATTGTCACTATAGTCACCAAAGTCATACATTGCAACTGCATTTGCAATTCAATGCTTGTGCCATGGGAAGAAATGATGATATATCAGGGTACCCACTACAAATATTTAATGAACCCTGATAGTGACTAGTCCTTGCTAGCTTCCAAATTGAAGAAATCTAGTGCAGATTACAGCTACCAATTCATTTTGGCACCAAGAACTGCAATGCTCCAGTGTGGTCAGTAAATAGAACAGAATAATAGAGTTGGAAGGGACCTTGGAGATCTTCTAGTCCAACCCCCCTGCTTAGACAGGAAACCGTACACCACTTCAGACAAGATGTTATCCAACATCTTCTTAAAAATTTCCAGTGTTGGAGCATTCACAACTTGATTAATTGTTCTAACTGTCAGGAAATTCCTCTTTAGTTCTAAGTTGCTTCTCTCCTTGATTAGTTTCCACCCATTGCTTCTTGTCCTGCCCTCAGGTGCTCTGGAGAAAAGCCGGACTCCCTCTTCTTTGTGGCAGCCCCTGAGATATTGGAACACTGCTATCATGTCTCCCCTAGTCCTTCTTTTCATTAAACTAGACATACCCAGTTCCTGCAACCGTTCTTCATATGTTTTAGCCTCCAGTTCCCTAATCATCTTTGTTGCTCTTCTCTGCACTCTAGTCTCAACATCTTTTTTATTATTTGGAAATAGTAAAAATAGTAAATAAAATAGTAAATAATTTGGAAACATTACCTCTTCAGGTCCCACATTCTGACCACGTTTCCTGCAGCTGCATATAGAAAAGTGCCTGTTGGATTTAAGGCAATCTGATTTATCTGGTTCTCACCAGCTGGAATTGTAACAGTTCTATTGGTATTTCCAGAGCAAGCATCCCCTGGCATTGTCTGGCCTGAAGATCTTCATTTTATAAGGAAAAAGAACAAAACAAGGCAAGATTGGATTAGATTTTGAGTATTAATGTTATCTGTCCATTGCTGAACACAATAAGGCAATGGGTTGATGCACATTGTTTTAAATGGAAAGCTTCCAATTTATTTATTTAATTAGCACATTTATGTAGCTGCCCATCTTACTAAAAGTGACTCTGGAAAGCATACAAGCAATAATGAAAACAATATCACAACTAGACCAGAAGATGGTTGTGTTCTATGTGAGATTTGGGTGTATTCTCCCATGATCTTATCTTATATTTTATCTTATATTTTATATTAATTGTTTTAAGGGTTATTTAAGATTTGTTTTATTGCATGCCACCTAGTACACCAATGAGAAAGGCAGCTATACACATTTGATTAAATAAAATAATGTATATTTATCACACATCTTGCTAGCGTTGAGTGTTCTAATCAGGCATCAGACATTGAGGCCCAATTTAATGTGAATTGATTCTCTCTTCCCTTTGAGATAGAAGAGGCCTAATTTAGTGGCTTCCTCCATGATCTGTGATGCCCTAAACTCTCTAGTTAAAAAGATGAGAAAAGCTTCAGGCAGAATTAAGACCAGCTGCCTTGGCTTTGAGAAGACTTTCAAAACGTACTTGGATTCAGAGGCTGATGCAGAATAAGGAAAATCAAAAGAGAAATTGCATGCTTTCTTTTTTTACCACTTAAATCAATTTGTCACCTTTGTTTATAGGGTTTAATTTAGAGCTCCTTGCCAGCAGAAGTTTGGTTTTGTTTTCTCATCAGGGCTTTATTTTTACTTAGACTGCATATACCTTACAAGTAATTTTTCAATTTGCCAGCTTAATGAGATTTTCCCAAAAGTTGAAAACAAAATAGTTCTTCTGAGCCTGTTTATTCTGCATAATTATGACTGTCTTGGCACTTACTGCAAAATCTATTAATGTTATAATATTACATTTTTGATTTTTAGAGTCTCAACTTACGTTAGCGTTCGGATACATTTAGCAGAATCGCGGATGTCCCACACCTTAATATAAGATGTTGAGACCGTGAACACCAAACTAGTATAATTACAGTATTTTACAGATACAACATTGTTAGGGTGACCACTCAAAGACATGATTTCCTGCCCAGTAACCAAATTCCATACTTTACAAGTGCGATCTAAAAAGAGAGAGAGAAAAAAATACAACAAATAAAATATGCTAGATTATTTTGCACAATACGGGCATTCTTACCTTCAGTTTGTTTGTTGCTTCATAATGAACTGCTATTTTCACAAATTATGTAAATATAGATAAAAGAGGCAAATCAATGTCTGACAATTATCTCTAAAAGTTGCTCAAAGAGTCAACCGACACTAGCAAAGGAACAAACACGTAGGCGGCAAAAATTCTATGTAAAGAAACATTAAAATTTGAGAGCAGACAATAATATTTTCAATTTTTGAAAAAAAAACAGAAAGTAGGATACTTTAAAAAAAACCTTTGGCTAGATGTAAAAAGGATATTTTAATTGCAACATCCTGTAATTATATTTTATAGCAACTGAAGTTTCAATTTATTTCAAAAGGAATGTCACGTGCACCACACTACAATAACCTAACAATAAGTTATCAGGCATGGAATAAAGGCTCGCTTTGTAAGAATATTACAGAAAAGGATTGTACCAAATAACAAAAATTAATCCACAAATGCCTGTAAATAACTGATAGGGAAATGCAACATTTCCAGCAAAACATTGTGTCCTAGGGATCAAATCCAAACTACTCTACCAGAGGCAATTATTTATTGTAGTTAGCTTTCCAAGAAGCTCTGAGGAACTTTAGCAGTTGTACTGTTTCGCAAATAAAATGCAATCAAATGAAAAGGCTGATTCACTGTGTTAATTTGCTGACAAAATACTTCTAATATTAATAGAAATAAAATGACTTCTTAAAATTGGCGTATTTCATCAGAAGCTGGGGGATCCGAAATGCAGGCGATTCTTTTCAAGCTCAACATAAAGAATATAATAACTAGGAAAATACTCAGATGAAGGATGCACTTTGTATCAGAAGTGGTTTTTACAGTGGATATAGAAAATTATGCACCCCTGTTAAAATGCCAGATTTTTGAGATGTAAAAAAAAATAAATCAGATCAAGTTAATCACTTCAGAATTCAGGTTTCTCCAAGGTACCTTCCTTGGCCTCATATAGTGAGCCTTCTTTAAGAACAGCCAAGTTTGGAAAGCAGCTGTACTAGCTATAGGTTGTCCTTGACTTACGACCACAATTGAGCCCAAAGTTTATGTTGCTAAGTGAGACATTTGTTAAATGAGTTTTGCCCCATTGGACGACCTTTCTTGCCACAGCTGCTAAGTGAATCACTGCAGTTGTTAAGTTAGTGGCCCGGTTGTTAAGTGGATCAGGGAACCAGGTTGACTTTGTTTGTCAGGAGGTCGAAAAAGGGGATCACATGATCCCAGGACACTGCAACTGTCATAAATGTGATTCAGTTGCCAAGTTTCTGAATTTTGATCACGTGACCAGGGGGATGCTGCAATGGTCATAAGTGTGAAAAATAGTCATAAGTCACTTTTTTCAGTGACGTAACTTCTGTATCTTGACATTCTGAAAAAGCTGATGATCAGTGACAGCAAAACCCATCTATCATGGCAAGTTAATGGCCATAATTGTTACACTAGGCCTTGCACCTTAGGAAAAACAATAAATGAAAAATAGCTTTTTATACAAGTTTTGAAAAATAAATAAATAAACTGAAGCAGGACACTTTTTGTATTAATCATTTGAAGCAGTCTTTTTGCAATCAATTTGGAGCTTTCCGTGTTGTTAGTTACTCGTCCTTGTTGCCATTATTGTTGTGAATCTCTTAAAGGTATAGAGTTTACAGATATCCTCCTCTAAAAGTTTTATTATCCCCGCTATTGTTATCTTGTCCTGCCAAAAAAATCAGGCTGATATTTTGATGCTTTCCCATTATACCCTGCAGCTATTTTGTTTTCAGCCAAATTTCACATTGCTCCAAATTGAATCAGTTTGCCCTTGAATCTTGAATTGCAAACTTATGTGCCCTCCTTAATTTGACTCTTAAATCTTCCATTAAAATGCAATAAATGGATTCACACAGGCTTAAAATGTACTGTACGTTTCAGAGTATAAAGCGCACTGCCCCACCCCTAAAAGGCTGGAAATGTTGGTGCATCTTATACACTGAATACAGCCATTTTTGGCCTCCCGAAACCCCGCCCCGTGTGTCCCATTTTTCGCCAAAAACAGGCCCGTTTTTCGCCTCCCAAACCCCCCATTCATTGCGTTTTTGTCCTCCCCAGCCTGCAGGAGCACTCTGCAGGTGTTCCAAACGCTCTGCGCATCCAATTTTTCGCATAAATGGGACACATAGAGGGTTTGGGAGGCCTGCAGAGTTCTCCTGGGGGCCGGGGAGGGCAAAAACTTTTTTTTTCTTATTTTCCTCTTCGAAATCTTGGTGCGTCTTATACTTCGGTGCGTCTTATAGTCTGAAAAATACGGTAACCTGTTGTTCTTAGAACATTTTGTGATCTATTGGTAACCTCATCAATACTGAAAGCAAACTTCAGAAAGCTACATAAACACCATGGAAACCCATCACACCTTTTGATCCAGTGAAGAGGAGATCGTCAGTAGAATCAACACAAAGCACAGCCTTCATATGACCTTCAGCAATATAGATACATTGAACTGGGGAGGGTCGGACAAATTTTGAAGAAACTGGGTTGATTATACCTCTAAATGGAAAAAGAAGCATATATTAGTCACGGTATCAAGTAATTTTTAATTTGATTTTACTATTCCAGCCACTTAGCCCTGCATTAGTGGAAATCTTTCATGAAGATATAGATTAAGAATATGACCCACGATGGTGCGGTGGTTAGAGTGCAGTACTGCAGGCTACTTCTGCCGACTGCCGGCTGCCTGCAATTTGGCAGTTCGAATCTCACCAGGCTCAAGGTTGACTCAGCCTCCCATCCTTCCAAAGTGGGTAAAATGAGGAGCCAGATTGTTGGGGGCAATATGCTGACTCTGTAAACCGCTTAGAGAGGGCTGTAAAGCACTGTGAAGCGGTATATAAGTCTAACTCCTATTGCTATCTACGAATTTATACTCTGCTGTGGCTATGTAACAGGCCATACACTTGCTCTTTGAACAAGTGAATTTTTCCCAACCTGTGCTTGTTGGCCAAGAGAACAGCAATGGAAAAGATTAGCTTGATCATGGACCAAAGAGCTCTGAGCAGCACACATATTTACAGATACTATCTTCCAGCAAAATGGACAGGTCCAATTACTGTCCTTAGTTAATTGGAGTTGCTTCATTAAGAGACAGATTTTTTAAAAAAATATGGCCAAATAAGAGTTTGAATTGCACCAAACAGGGCAGTATGTTTCCTATATCCAGTCTATTTACTTAACCAAATCCATATTCTATGCTAAGGAAAATTAAATTATTCCCAAAAAATATTTACTAGCATTTTTAATTATTTTAAAAATGAAGAGAGAGCAAATATATTATTTCCTCATGGTGCTCTTTACCTAATCTTAGCTTATATTATGTGTGAGTACACATGTGCTCATACATACATTTTCACATACTTGGCCAGTTTCATTCATTATTGTACACACGTATACTGTTTGGTAATGATACTAACAAAATAATCTGCAAAGTCTCTGAATGATCTTTGTATGATTTCCCAAACAATTCGTGAAAGGTTTTAATTTCTTCCATTGAGCCTACAGACAGCAGGTTCTTGGAACAAATGTCTCTCGGAAAGAGAGATGATTTATAAGATTCTTCAACTTCCTGTAGCCTTACAAACACTCAACTCTGATCCAGAAAGCGGCAGTGGAAGTGCAGCAGGGGAGTTTTGAAGAAAATTACTCTATGAGCTCCTGGATCAAAGAACCTTTTTCAGCAGAGACGCACCACATCTACACTTGCATGACCTCATAACAAATGAAGCAGCATTAGATTGGGTTAGTACTTGGATTAAAGATTGCGAAGAAATCTCAGGGCTCTAGTTTAGTGTAGAAAGCTGGAAAAAAAAAACATTTCAAAAAGCAATGGCAAACCACTTCTCCAACTGACGCTAAGAAAATATCATGGACTTTTTCCAGGCATTCAAATTTGGCTCAAGGGAATCAGAGGTTTATAAACCTCTGTTAACAAGGAGACAACATTTAAAGTTTGGATTTGGGAAAATGAGTTTGGATTTGGGAAAAATGAGTAAGTTTAATGATGTATCAGATGCATACTTATAATCTCGTATCGATTAGCAAATCACTATCCCTGAGATTGTATTAAAGCAGAGCCAATTGAATAGTACCATTTTCAAGATGTGAAACCTGAAATCTAAATTATAAAGCAAAGAAGTACAGAAGTCAATATTCCTATACTCTGTAGACTCACTGAATATATCTATAGCGGCTCTGAAAGAACTTATATATTAAAGATGCTAATGTATAATATATATAATAAAAGAAAAGAGTTATGTAGATTAAATTAAGGTTTAGGAAAATACATCTTTCTACTGTATAAGTTATAGATTAGAAGACTGGAATATAATTGAAGCATGTATAGTTTTATACCTGCTTAAGGACTGTAAATATAATTGTTGTACCAAGAAAAAGACAATAAATACCATAGAAAAAACAAGTGCTAATAAGAGCCTTCAAGCTCTTCTATTTCTAACGAATTTGGATGTTTAAATAGTAAATGTTTTAGACTCTTTGTATCTTTCAAATATAGGTGCTTTATGTGTAAATTAAAGACAGAATGAAGTCAGTCAGTAAAAGCTGGATTGCAAGCAAGGAAGACAGAAACTATTTAGGGGAAAAACTTGTATGTTGTATCAGAAATTTCCAATAAAATAAAAACAAGCTAAACTGATTCCTTTAAAAAAAAAAAAAAGGAATTAAATGTGCCAGGAATTTGTTCAAATGGGCTACAGATGTATAGAAGTAGAGGTCTATGTGCCAAGAGATATAGACACTCTCAGTAACAATGAATGAAGAAACAATTAGAATCAGTTCTAAGTATTCGACAGTGTTCTGTTACCTGAAAAATATTACTTGTTACTTCATTCTGTACATATATAAGTGAAAGCACAATTTAAAAACTGGGCAGCTGAATAAAATTCTTATAAATAATTTCTAATTTGCAACATGTTGATTCAGAAATTCTTCGACTTTTAGTTATATCCTAGTCTCCTGTATTGAGAACTAGTTGCAGGGGTTATTTCTGTCCTAAGCTTAAGGTTTAAGACTGACAAATGCTCGTGTTACTATTGATAATTTCTATTCCCTTTACTCCGAAGGCACAGATTTCCCTTCCAGATGGGCTGTTTTTATAGCACCTTTAAGATTCAAGAACTGTTGTGAATCTATGTGAATGTAAAACGAAAATTGTGTCTTTCCTACCTAGACCATTACAGCCTGTCACTTTCAACAAAGGAAATTGAGAATGTTTGCCATGAGTTGATTAAAAGATTAAGAGAGAGAAAGAAAGAAAGAAAGAAAGACATAAGTAAAAACAGGCACACCACTGGGACATGATTTCCAAAGAGAAATTAGTGCACATGCTAAAGATATATATTTTTAAATCAAACAGAGTAAGAATGCTTCAGAAAAAATAAATAAAAATGATCCAAGAGACATATGAACGTTTTGAGGAGCATGGGATTTTTTTTTAAAAAAAAACATGCAAAAATGTTTAGTTAAGTTAATTTAGGAACTGCAAGTAAAAATATTAAGCGTAACACTAAGAGTCCAGAAGATGGAAAGGAGGAATACAAAGTACCTGTGTACCTCCGACAGAGAAGAATCACTTTCATCAGACCTACAATAAACAGTAGTAAGATTATGAAGAAAGATTATAGATATCATCAGAGTAAAGAAAGAAGAAAGGGGGAGGGGAACAGCATTGTTACGAAAAGGTAGAAAAAACAATGTGTAAACTAAACCCAAATAGGCCTAACCAGGTTTGTTAACGATGGAAGACTATGTATGCAGAAAACATTTTTCACCGGGGATAGAAATGGAGCTTCTATCAAACAGAATTTCTACAAGCCATTTCCAGCTTCCTTGATTAATTCTTTTAAAAAGCTGTGGGAGGGAACTTTGATCAAATGACTGAATTTAACATGTAGCTTTCTGCCTTTTTGTTCATTTATACATGCATCAGATGGATGGGCAGGGATCAGTTTTGCAATCGCAGTCAAAATCGTAATTGCTGATAAGAAATTAACCCTTTGCGTTTTCTTCTTTGGAATCAAGGCAGAGTCATGTGCTTGTAATCCTTTATAAATAGCCCAGTGTTAAAGAATGTATCAGTATACTTTTAACAGTTGAAGATACTGCATTCCTCAACACAATCAATCAGTTGATGTCTGAGTAACAATTATGAAAGCTCAAAACAGATCAACAGTTCTTGTACACCCTTATGTCCAATTTCAATAAGTAACACTATAGAGAATTGCTATTGCTTTTCGCTACTATAAAATCGTTCCAAGCATAGGCTAAAAGATCTCAGTGGATTATAAGAACTGTTAGAAACATGTATAGCGAATCACAGATTTGGGAGGGGAGACATTAAAGGCAAAGTATAGAAAGACCAGACAAGAAATAAAGAAAAAAAAAAAAGCCCTCAATACTACTGCCAAAAACGTAAAAGTTAAACACAATATATTAGCCGTGAAAGTGCAGCACGCTTGCAATAAAGAATCTGGATGAATTCAAACGGCCACCACTGGAAAAAAATAAATACTCCACAAAGTGAGTACTGGAATTTCCTCTCGTCGATACTTTCAGTTCTTCCTTTACCCTCCAAGTGTGGTTTCAGGCAAATGAGAGTGCCGACTGCATTATATGGCAATGCAAATAATTATATGAATGCTGGCACTGCATCATTCAACAGCATAGAAACTCACAAAGTATCCCCATGCCTGAAAATCATTTAAAATGAAAATCTGGCTCTTCGGAGATCAGAAGAAAAAACTATTTTACACAGGCATAAGTATAAATTTAGGTATATTTCAGCAGGAAATGTTTATGTCATTAGGAATGCCATATTTTCAAGAGTGTGGAAGCAACAAATGAGCTATATTTTTTTTAGCTCTTAGCATGAGATGGCCATAGCCAAAGCATTCTGAAGCTCTGTTGCAGGCTCACATGCGCTTTGGGTACCATCGCTGCTATGGGGAGGTGGATCTTTGTGACTTACTTATCCTTCTGAAATGATGGGCTTCCCTGAGAAACAGTAAGACGGTTAAAAACATTCAGTTCATTACGGGGCCGGCTTGGTGGGGAAGGAGGAGGTGATAGACTAGCCTCTGAGGTTCCAGAATCTGAGCTACAAGAAAAAAATTAAACATTAAAAACCAATTGTAAATAAAATAAAAAATAAATAAAATAAAAAATAAAAAGCAAATGAAATAAAGAGCTTAAAATTTAGGAAGTATGCTAGGGACTAGGTCACTGATGCCTTTAATTTAGTAATGTGGTAGAACGTAAAGATTATAAAACAAACCATCACAAGATGGCAGTATAACAACTTAAAACAAAGCCCCTGCAAAGAAAAAAATGTAAGTAAGAAAACATAGTTTCAAGATTGGAGAACCCTCAATAAGTAGTCCACATTAATGAAGTTTACACACCGCTTTTCAGTGTACCGTTAACTGAGGTGCAGAAGTAGAGTTACAAAGGCAGCTTCATCAACAAAGCAAAATCACTCTCAATTTCGTACAACACAATCAAATAAAATCAACATTTAAAGTAAAGCGTCTTACTGTTTTTGTTCTTTTGACTTTGGCTTATCTACAGATTTATCATAGCTTTTTCTCTTTGATACAGGTGAAGGTTCTGGTATTTTTTTTTCTGTTGGAGATAATGCCTGTTTGGACCTGTCATAACAGAAAAAGAATACTTGGGTAAAATAATCCTAATTCGATTATCAGTAGAGTTTTGCTGAAGTTAGTTGACAAAGCATCACCAGATTTTTTTTTACAAAAAATATTTTTTCAGTAACTGCAAGATACTATACTATTAAAAGCCATTCAGAATGGGATAGGCAGCATAACTCAACTGTAAGCAAGTAAGTATAAACAGTTTCCAAGGGTGAATGTACTTGAATGGAAACACATACGTTATTCTTCAAGGTATCATATTAAAGATTTTTGGATCAAGATTTCCAAAACTGTGAGGTGTACTTTTCTTGGAGAGGCACAGAGTCCAGGGGCAGGTATGAAGAACCTTTTAGTGGTACATTATTATAATAAAGCTGAATTTTCCCCACGTTTTATTGTATTGTTTTCATTGTTCATTTGTGTTCATTTTGGTGTTTGGATTTTTAGGGGAAGTGTGAAAATTAAGATTACACTAAAGAGAGATAAGATGGCAAAAAACGTTTCGGGACCGCTGCTGTAGATGGATTTGGAATTCTTAGTCAACATGGGGCATTACTACACTGGCTGTGTTCTGATCTAGGCTTCCTGATATAACAAAAAGCACACAATTAGTCCCCAAAACCCTCTTTTTATTTCAACAGTTGTGAATTCTGTTCATTCACAGCCCATGCTGAGGCACAAAGAGTTTGTAAAGAGTCCGACAGAAGTCTAATTAGCTTTGCAAGGACCACAGAGTCAAAACAGAACTTCAGAATGTAAACCGACCAGCATGAACGTTGCTTCCTGCAAAGGCTCACGTGCCTTTGCTCCTTTATGTCTTATGGGAGGGGCCAATCAACCCCAAGCCTTACTCCCGAGTCGCCCCTTTTGTCTTAACTGTTCTTGCCTTCTGGTAGCATGCACTGGAAAAAGGTTCCCCCTCTTCCTATGCCTCTCCGATGTCAGACTCTGGAGGCTCCGGAGTCAACATGTAACTCCCAGATGGCCCTGGCCCCATCTCTGCCTCTGATGCAGAGCCCTTGTCTGAGCCTTCCTCAGACTCCAGGACTGGCCCATGTTCCTCCCCAGCCTCCTCACTGTCCGACTCTGCTGCCAACTCTGCAGGCTGCCGGCAGACCACAACAGGCTGTGACTTCTGTGGTAGGACTTGTAGTTCCAATATATTAACCAGGGCTGCAAGTTAGGGTAGCTCCTTTAAAGGTATTTTGAGAGAGGATTTTATAGAGAGGATTCTCTCTATGCAAACAAAACAGGTATCTTTTACCAATATTGTTAACCATCATTGAACTTTATACGGGTAGTCCTCAACCTACGACCACAATTGAGCCCAAAATTTATGTTACTAAGTGAAACATTTGTTAAGTGAACCACTGCAGCTGTTAATTTAGTAACACAGTTATTAAGTGAATCTGGTTTCCCCACTGACATTGCTTGTCAGAAGATTGCAAAAGGGGATGACATGACCCTGGGACACCACAACCGTCATAAATATGAACCAGTTGCCAAACTTCTGAATTTTGGTCACGTAACTACAGGGATGCAATATTGTAAGTGTGAAAAGCTGTCGTAAGTCCCTTTCTTTCAGCACCGTTGTAACTTTGGATGGTCACTAAATGAACTGTTGTAAGTCGAGGACTACCTATACATCTAAGTACAATAAATAAAACTATTCATTTCTATTCAATTTTTAGACTGAGTTTAGGGTTATAGTACAAGAACCTTCTATGCAGAAGTATTTAATACTAGAATTCTGCAATAATTGCACTGGAGACCCTTCGAATTCCTTTGAACAGAAAGTTGATCTCTGGAGATCCTCCATAACTTTTATATTATAAAAGTTATACTATATATATATATTATATATTATGGATATCCTCCATAACTGTCTGGTTTGGCTCTGCAACCAAATAAGACAAACACAGTCTTTAACGGATAATTAGAACTGCAGAAAAAACAATTGCTACCAATCTGCCTTCCATTGAGGACCTGTATACTACACGAGTCAAAAAGAGGACTGTGAAAATATCTATATCCTGGGCATAAATTGTTCCAACTTCTGCCCTCAGAACGACACTATAGGGCACTGCACACCAGAACCACTACACACAAGGACAGTTTTTTCCCGAATGCCATCACTCTGCTTAACAACTAATTCCCACAACACTGTCAAATAATTTACTAAGACTGTATTACTATTATTCTCTTCCTTACTAGTATCTATCTTTTCCCACTTATTACTATAACTATGTTGCTTATATCTTTCAATTTATATTGTTTTGTTTACTAGTACAATTTGATAGCTTATTAGTAACTTGACTATCACTAAGCGTTGTATCTTTTTATTCTTGATGAATGTTATTTTATTCTCCTTATGTACATTGAGAGCACATGCACCAAAGACAAATTCCTTGTGTGTCCAATCACACTTGGCCAATAAAAAAATTCTATTCTATTGTATTCTAGTGATCACAGAAAAGGAAGTGCAAGACCTATTTCACAGACAAAAGCCAGGAAAAGGTCCAGGCCCAGACAAGATCTTCTTGCTTAAAAGTCTGTTCTGACCAATTGGCCCCCATCTTCACCCATATCTTCAATAAATCACTAGAGATGTGCTATGTTCCTTCTTGCTTCAAACGCTCTTCTATTATCCTAGTGCCGAAGAAGCCCACCATGAAGGAACTGAACCAGTTGCTCTAACATCTGTAGTTATGAAAACCTTTGAAAGGTCGTTTCCAACTTTGTTGTTCTGTTCTGTTCTGTTCAGTTCAGTTCTACTCTACTCTATTCTGAAGACAAATGAAATGTGACCAAACATGTATTAAGAAGCCAAGAGGGAATCAGTGCACTGTATATATCTTACATGCTGGCAGCCTTAGAAGGCAAGGGTGACTGCAACTGAAGGGCCTCTCTGTCCCTGGCAGAAGGTTCTTTTGTGTCAGAATCCATCCCACTTTCTTGAGCTTCTGCAACCAATGTAAGAGGACTCGATACAGCTGACTCTCCAGCACTGACATCTGAAGTTAAATCACCGCTATCAGCATAAAGCAGTTCCATCTGGGTTGTTGTCCTACGGCGTGCCTGACAAAGATTGGAAAAGATAAAATTATTCCTAGTTATCTATGCTGACAAAGGCAGCTACTGTCTGAAGGTTAACTAGTTCCATTCATGTTTTGTTGATCGCTAGCAGTAAATGGGCTAGAATACTGTGAAGGTAAGGTTATTCTTATCTTCTTCTGATCCCCTGGTCAACACAGAAAACACAAAGACAAAAAAAACATTCTGAATGAGAAAACTCTCTCATTTTCTTCCAGGTTTTAGTCAATCAATCAAATCATGAAAAGACTAGAAAAACCTGGAAGAAAACTTAGACGACTAGAAAAATTTGGTGTCAAAAAGAGATTATCACTCCCCTTCTAGCATTTTGAATCTGTTCTGACCTAGGCTTCCTGAGACAGTAAAAAGCACACGATTTCTCCCCAAAACCCTCTTTTTATTTCAACAGCTATGATGTCTGTTCATTCACAGCCCGTAATGAGTCACACACCCACCTTTATCTCCCTTGACATGCTACCAAAGACCTAATTGGCAATTAGTTTTGCAAGGCCACATGGAGCACAGAGTCAAAACGGAGCTTCAGAATTTAAACCGACCAGAACAAACAAAGTTGCTTCCTGCAAAGGCTCACATGCCTTTGCTCCTCTTTTATGTCTTATGGGAAGGGCCAATCATCTCCAAACCTTACTCCCGAGTCGCCCCTTTTGTCTTAACTGTTCTTGCCTTCTGGCAGCTCTGCGCATGTGTGCACTGGGAACAGGCTCCCCCAGTTCCTCTGCCTCGCTGATGTCAGACTCTGGAGGCTCCGGAGGCAGCACATAATTCCCAGATGGCCCTGTCCCCATCTCTGCCTCCGATGCAGAGCCCTCGTCTGAGCTGTCCCCAGACTCGAGGACTGGTTTATATTCCTCCCCAGCCTCCTCACTGTCTGACTCTGCTGCCAGGTCCTCAGGCCACCGGTGGATCACAGCAGAATCTGAGCAGTTTCAAAGGCTGGAAATGAGCTGAAGACACACCCTGTTTGGACAAAATGATGGCGTTGCTATCTAAAATTCTGCCATACTATTGACTGCAGCAGGAGCCAGAAACTAATTGATCTTGATGGACTTTTAAAAACTTAAGCGAAGTTGATTCTGGATGTGAGATCAGGAAATCCCTAAGCATAGCGTGGATCGGAAAACACCCCCCCTAAAAAAAAAATAGTATCAAGCCATTTCTCTACTGTTGCCAAAACCCAACAAGTTTTGACATTACAAATTTTATTCAATATGAGTTCTTTACCTTTATCATGCTATTACTCATAGCTTACCTTATTTTTAGGCTTGACTTCACTACAAAGTTTCATAAGATCTGAAGATAAAGAACTGCAAATAAAAACATACATTTAGTGGTAAGATCTCAAGGAAACAAGGTACCCCTTCTCCTATTATCAATTTGAAACTTATGTGGCCATTCATCTTTTGTGCCATAACTTTGGATGGTCCACAATGATAGCAATAATTATATAGAAACAATAAAAAAATACCATCAAAAAAAACCCCAATTCACATTGTCCTAAAGCAACTCTCCAATATATAAACAATAATAATCATCGGGCTCCCGTCTCATTCTATCCCAATGCACTGTGGGAAAGCCCACTTTTAAAATATTGAGGTCAGTATGTTATGATTCAAGATGTTGTATTTACATTTTTGCAATAGCATTTAGACTTATATACTGCTTCACAGTGCTTTATAGCCCTCTCTAAGTAGTTTACAGAGTCAGTATATTGTCCCCAACAATCTGGGTCCCAACAAAGACTAATAAGGAGAAAATTGGCCCTAAGTGCCAATTCTGGATTTATAATTTGTTTTCATCCAGATATCTGAGTGACTGAGATGTATCCAGACCTCATATGCATTGATATACATAATACTGTGTTTCCCCAAAAATAAGACCAGGTCTTATATTAATTTTTGCTCCAAAAGATGCATTAGGGCTTATTTTCTGGTTAGGTCTTATTTTGGGGAAACAGGGTACATACATATATGTGTACATGTGACAATGTGTATATAAAAGTAGATCCTCAAGAACTCAAGGTAAGCTATATGTAAATGAAAATTCAATTATCCAGGCCACAAATATCTATTTTTCATTTTGGGGAGAAACCCCCTGCAGTCTGTATGGCAAGAGTTGGTTCATTCCAAAGACTCTCTGACTACCCAAATGTTCATTTTGACTGAAGAAGTTATTTAGATGAATAATGAAACGTCTCCATTTCAATAAAATTTGATCCCGTTGCCATGATTTAACCTTTTTAGATACAAACTAAGCTATGTTCTTACAGTTAGAGAAAAAGTTCATGGAAATATATGTGATGACAATCTATAACAACAGATTATCCCCTTTGCTTACCGTTACTGTTTATAGAATCTGTTCAAGAAAATACTGAGAAAGGTTATATTGAAAATGTAAGGACTATAGTTTGTACTGATCTCACCTTCCTTCAGCCCCAGGACTATTCAAAGGAGCATCTTCATCAGTACTGTCTTCCACATTTTCTAGAAAATTTTCAAAATCATTATGTTTGTTAATCAATTTCAAATCAACAATATATATATATATATATATATCTGTTGTAAGGACTTTTCATACTATCTGTTGTAAGGACTTTTCATACTATCTGTTGTAAAGACTTTTCATACTATCAGAGGATCAGAGGGAGATTAATTAGTACTGTACAATATTCTAATAACGCTTTTTTACTTAAAATAACATTTAATTAAACTGACCTAGTTTCCCATAATACGCATAAACAGAAGCCCTTATATTTAACTCACTTTTTAAAGTTTTCTGAATCAGTAGGAATAGCTTATATTTTCTCATTGTCTATCATCCATACGCAGAAGAAAATTGTAAAGACACCATCAAGAAAGTAAAGATCACACATAATAATGGCATAGCATCCCAGCACTTACTCCACCATATACTTAGAATAATTATTCTGATTTGCATTAATAAAACATAAGCTCATGAAATTGTTACTATAATAATTTCCTTAAGAGAAACACTTGTTTGAGAGCTCCATGTAACGAATGCCAAATAGGTTCCCGTTTTATTGCTGGGCATAAATTCAACATTAGTATTCACAAGAACATTAGGAGCTAGAAGGAAACTATTTCAAGATATTGAAACAGTAAATTCTGTCATCCAACATTTATTTTCATCTAGTGCCAGCTGAAGCTGGATAAAAACTTCTGAAGATCACTATATGAATCAAGGATCAAAAGAAACTTTAAAAACATTAACAGTAGTAATTGTTCAAAACCCTAAGAAGATTTCAAATAGAGATTAAAAAACAATCTGAGATCAAAATACCAAAATGGAGACAAAAATCTCATCTGACACCTGTTTCACAGTTGGAATAGCCTGTTTTGAAGGAAGAGGGTCACTTTTTGTAGTTTAGAAATAACCTATTCCAAAATCAAAAGTAAACTTCCAAAATTATGCCAACGAATCAAGTGAAATTGTGTTGCCTTCAATTTTGCTTGACAGTTAGCAAACAGACTCTTTAATTTAACCAAAAGGACCAAGACATAATTTGGGGTGAAATATAATTTGCCAGAAGGCCTCACTCTCAAGTAAGACCCCACAGACTTATCTAAAGATATTGCAGTTTGTTGTGTAAGAAAAATATGAGCGTAATTTTGTAATGAAGGAAAGAAAATCAGCAAAAGAGCTATAAATTTATCTATAAATTTATCTTGGATATTGGCTTCTATAGTATATATAGTATACTATATAGCAGGGATCTCCAACCTTGGCAACTTTAAGACTTGTGGACTTCAACTCCCAGAGTTCCTCTGGGAGGAATTCTGGGAGTTGAAGTCCACAAGTCTTAAAGTTGCCAAGGTTGGAGATCCCTGCTATATAGTACATATATAGTATATATCTGAAGGGAATGCTAGTTATATATAAATTGTCTGCTTTAGCTCCATGAGGGAAGTAAATGAAGGCTATGGAGAGGGCTTTGAAATCCAATTAGATCATGTGAATAATTTTAGGGATCAAAAAACATACAAACTAAAGATTTAACAGACTAATGAGGGGAAGGGCTGTTTATTAAAGCAGAATGTTAAATCCGTATAAAGTTTTACATACATACACTATACACATGTATAAAATGAGAATGGAAGCTAACAATATATTTTTCATATTGTATGCATGTATAAAATGCCAAATGGAATTTTATGGAGCACATGGAAGCACACAGTATAAACAGATCTGGTCTATCCATCTGAAGTCTGCTAAACAATACACTTTTTAACAGAAAATGATGGACCTGGAAGGAGATGCCACTGTTATGTTCGTTTATTCACATGAAACAGTGCTAAATATCAGTGATTATGAATGCGTCATATTTAATAGCTTGAAAGTCCATAAAAATGGCATTTATGAGAAAGATTTCATATTTGAAACTTTAAGTCAAGGTAGGAAAATTGGTGGCTTTCATTTATTTTGAACCTCAGCAGAGGGAGACGGAGAGGGAGAAGGAGGGAGGGAGAGACAGAGAGAGAGAGACAGAGACAGACAGAGAGATGGTCTGCTGACTGTCAAAGCCACCGTCCTGGATAAAACCCAGAGCTTCCAGGAGTACATCAGTAAAATGGCACCCAAAGATAAGCTGATAAGAGAATTCCACAGGGAGCAGCAGACAGAAGAGATCAAACAGAGGAAATTTCATGACAAGACAAAACCTTGCATGGGATGTACCATCAAGAGATAGATTGAGGTGGTAGACTGGGAAATCCTAAGTGGTTGGAAAGGGCTGGATAGCATTAAGGCATTAAACCCCAGATCCATTGAAGCAGGAGTCTAGATAGGACCCAAGCAACGATGGGATTCAGCCAGTTTGTGCGAACTGGTAGTAGCGACCTGCGGGGGGGGGGGGGGGGTTGGCCTGCCCCGGCGCTATGCCGTCCTATTTAGCCATACATATAATAAAGTCTCTCATTTCAACTCAAATTCATTCTTGGCGCATTAACAAAATAGCACGTACTACCACTGAATATGCTTATCTATGCAATGCATATGTAAATATCCCTCCATCCATTTATAACAAAACTTTTCAAGTTAAATATTCAGTTCACCATAAAGAAGAAAAAGGAGCTACTAAAATGCATTAAAATTATGTTTTTAACTAAAAAAATTGTTACACATGTTACAGTAAGAACACAGCTGTATCAGGAACAGCCTAGTAGCTACAGCATCCAAATGAACAAAAACATAAGCTTTTAAGTACATTCACAATGGTTGCATTCATGCCTATTTCGGTTATCATCCAACTAGTAATTTTTGGTAACAAAAAGAAACTTCTAAATAAAAACAACTCTGTAAGCGTATAACAATAAGCATTGTCTGCATGGGTGTCTGCAAAAGGGAAGCAAGGGGGAAACAAATAAATTATAATTTGCAGTGTGATGACATGACACCAATGTACATTTCCCAGATAGTACATGCAAACTTTATGGACATTCACACTCGATGATGTGCCAGTTAGTGTACGCATATAATTATTAGTATCTCATGCAGCTAGGCAGGACACAAAGAGCTATACATACTTACCCAATGGTATGCTATCTAGGTCTGTGTAAAACAACAGTAAGGAGGAAACAAAAATCAACACGCCAATCAAAACCCATAAATTAGCAGAATGGCAAATCAAAGAGCCCTACATTGCATTATCAATGGATTAAGACTATCAGAACTATCAGAATAGATGCCATAGATGACACAAAACTAGCTTTTCTAGAACTAAATTTAAATGCTGAGAATTTTATTTTAAGCTACTTCAATTTGTAGACCATTTAATTCTGTAGATAAAATTACTTGATAATTGAATTCATGCTCTAAGACCAATTAATTAGATTTTTTCCCCCCTTGCATTTCTTTGGTGAAGAACAGATCATTTGCAGTAAGAACGAAACCCCTTTGCATGCACTAACTTGGAGTCATATTTTATCATATAATTTAAGTACAGCATCTATTCGTAAAACACTAAGGGAAAGACATTCCATACACCATGCTTCATAAGCAAACCCAGCAGGCAATATAATTCCATTTTGTAGAACATTTGGGTTACCTTGTAATGCATGGCCCAGTAAAGCGTCTAGTTCAGGATTTAATTCTGCTTTCTCTTTCAACATGTGAAATAAGAGCTGGTTTTGGGTAGTAGTGGTGATCTCCGTTTGCTTAAGGCGTCCTTCAAGAACTTTGATCTGAGCCTCTTTTTGAGCTGCTTGGAGACCCTAGTGAAGATTTTAAAAAATGCCTTATTCACCCATCTCCTTCCACTTATGACTGTATGTGTAACTTTGTTGCTTGTATCCTTATGATTTATACTGATTGTTTCCTGATTGCTTATTTGTAACCTATGACTATCATTAAGTGTTGTACCTTACAATTCTTGAATGTATCTTTTCTTTTATGTACACTGAGAGCATATGCACCAAGACAAATCCCTTGTGTGTCCAATCACACTTGGCCAATAAAAAATTCTCTTCTCTTCTCTTTCTTTTGAAAAGCCTCAATATGGGCAGTTACTTTACATAACAAATAGCATTAGCCCTTAGACTTAAGATATTGCTTCTTAGAGCTTTTACAGCCCTCTCTGAGCGGTTTACAGAGTCAGCATTTTGCCCTCAACAATCTGGATCCTCGCTTTACTGATCTCGGAAGGGTGGTAGGCCGAGTCAAGCTTGAGCCATTCAGAATCGAACTGCTGGGAGTCATTTCATTTCATTTTCATTTATTTGATTTTTATACCGCCCTTCTCCCGAAGGACTCAGGGCGGTGTACAGGCAAATAAAAACAGACAAGACAGTATTATATAAAATGCAAGATTAAAAAACTTATTATAATTTGCCTAAAAATTTAAAAAATATAGAAACTAAAACCCCATTTAAAATTAATAATAAAAACTATAAAATCCATAAAATTTAAGCCAGCCCCGCGCGAATAAAAAGGTGTGTCTTCAGTTCGCGGCGAAAGGTCCGAAGGTCAGGTATTTGGCGCAGACCCGGGGGAAGTTCGTTCCAGAGTGTGGGTCCCACAGAGAAGGACCTTCCCCTGGGGGCCGCCAGCCGACACTGCTTGGCGGACGGCACCCTGAGAAGTCCCTCTCTGTGAGAGCGTACGGGTCGGTGGGAGGCATATGGTAACAGCAGACGGTCCCGTAAGTACCCAGGCCCTAAGCCATGGAGCGCTTTAAAGGTCATAACCAAAACCTTAAAGTGCACCCGAAAAGCCACAGGTAGCCAGTGCAGTCTGCGCAGGAGAGGTGTTACATGGGAGGTACGCGACACTCCCTCTATCACCCGCGCAGCTGCATTCTGGACTAACTGAAGCCTTCGAGTGCACTTCAAGGGGAGCCCCATGTAGAGAGCATTACAATAATCCAAGCGAGAGGTAACGAGTGCATGAGTGACTGTGCACAAGGCATCCCGATCAAGGAAGGGGCGCAACTGCCGAACCAGGCGGACCTGGTGGAAGGCCCCCCTGGAGACGGCCGTCAAATGATCTTCAAACGACAGCCGCTCATCCAGGAGGACACCTAAGTTGCGCACCCTATCCTTTGGGGCCAATAACTCGCCTCCAACAGTCAGCTGCAGCTGCAGCTGACTGAATCGAGATGCCGGCATCCACAGCCACTCCGTCTTGGAGGGATTGAGCTTGAGCCTGTTTCTCCCCATCCAGACCCGTACGGCTTCAGAATTAGCCTGCAGTACTGCATTTTAACCACTGTGCCACCAAGGCAAATGAAGATTGGAGCATATGATTGGCAGAGGGGTCATGAGGGTGGGGATTTTGGAGTTTGTATTACTGAGGGATGAACCCGGATCCCCAGATTCGGATTTTCACCAACTGTGCCAGATTACCTATGCTAATAAAAGAACTTTGAAAGATGTTTGCTTCAGAGTCTTTTCTGCAAGGAGGGTTTTCTGGAACGCTGACATACATTTTGTTAAGATATAGAAGCCCACCCAAAAGGCAGTGGAATCATCATTGAATACTGAACGTGAAAGAAATATATCCTCTGCCTCCTAATCAAACAACGGTTTCAATGTCATGAATTCCAAAAAAACCCCTTCACTCTATTGATTTACCTTATTAATGCCCATAGTAAGGAAATGATCAAGTAAATAACGCGCTTCAGTCAGAGTACAGGCGTTAATAACAGCTGTAACATCCAAAGTGTCTCCTTCCTCCTGTACCAAAAACAGAAAATAGTCAGAAATTGATCTGCATGCAATATAGAGGGTACTATATTAGACCTAAATTAAACCCTATGGAAATTGGAATTTTATTAATAAAAATTGTCAGAGACAATAAAGTTGAAGTTGTATTAATCAAATGAGTAGTTGCAATTCCAACGCAAGCAATTTATGTATACTTTTGCACAAGATATGAGAATATTCACAATAGATTATAAATAGGTATATTGGAAGTTTAATATCTAATGAAGCAAAATTGCTCTTGCAAGTAAGGAATGTTTTACAAGGAAAGATACAAAAAAATGGTGTCAATGCAGGGGTGAAATGCTACCGGTTCGGACCGGTTCGGTTGAACCAGTAGCAATGGCGGTGGGTGGTTCGGAGAACTGGAAGCGATGGCAGTGCGAGGCTCCGCCCAGTCATCATTACTTCCTGGTTTTAACCAGGAAGTAACATGTTTTTTTATCCTCTGCGCATGCACTGAAGTGTTTGCGCATGCACAGAGTGTCCACATGTGCATGTGCACTTCTGAACCGGAAAAAAAGGTAAGTAGATTTCACCCCTGTGTCAATGGTACTAAAATGATAGTTCTATCTGTATGTGAAATATAAATCAAATCAATTTTTTATTTCAATCATAAACTAGCATAAATTACAATCAGGAAAAATTATACCCGTTTTAATAAAATGCAGGTAGTCTTCAACTGACAATCCAAAATGGAGATCAGAATTTCTATTAAACTTTAATATTGTCAAGATCCACACCAACACCTTAAATGGTCTCCACCAATCCAGATTGTTCTGTTCAGTCATCGCACAATCCCTATAGTTTACACGGGGTAGCAGCTTAGACCACAGTATTTTCAAAGTTAGCCCTACATAAAGTTAATTTCACATGAAGTAAAAGGCTCAAAAAGAAAATTACATAATCTATTGAAATTTAATACTTTTTTAAAATATGTGGAGCTGGCCTACCTTGGCTTCTTCCATTTGCATGATATTTGCTTGGCAGTCAGAAATACTATCATTGATGTAATCTATATTGGCCATTAGTGACTCCATCTCTTCATTGATATTATGGATGTTTTTATCTATATCTGGGACACCCTCTTTAATTATTCTCTCCCTTCTTCTGGAAAGCTTTTCTTTCCTTTTGGTAAGTTCTTCACGTTGCTAAAATTAAAAAGAGTATAGAATGTATCAGCTGGGAAATGCAGCCATTCCAATATTTTATGGTGGGAAAGAAAACACTTTAAATCTATTATGTTCACTGTAGTTTAGTGGGA
Source organism: Ahaetulla prasina (assembly GCF_028640845.1). Lineage (NCBI taxonomy): Eukaryota > Metazoa > Chordata > Lepidosauria > Squamata > Colubridae > Ahaetulla > Ahaetulla prasina. The sequence continues at coordinate 17,413,019 of NC_080545.1, read as the reverse complement.
AAGGAACAAACCTGCAGCATCCATAATGCAAAAGTAGTTCATCTTTAAAATCTTTAGAGTTTGAATCACATTTACATGTATATTACTAGGGGGGATAAGGCAAAAAAGAAAATTTTAAAAGCCATAATGTGTAACAGAGTATTTGCAAAATGCTGTACCTTCAATAATCTATTCATATCGCTTTCCATATTAGATATGGTCATCTTCTGCATAATAATCTCTGTTAATCTCCGTTCAAGTAACTGCCATTTCATTCTTGCACTCTTGGAAATATAAACTCTTGAAGTCATTGCTTTCCTTTGATATTTGCTCCTGTAAAGAATTCAGAATTGTATAGCTTTTAAATGATATAGCTTTAACAGTTGGGTTACATTTTGTGCCAGTATCAGTAGGAGAAAACACCAGCCTTAACATTTAAACCTTTGGCAAGAAGGATAGTAGTATTAATTTTCAGAAAATATAAACATTGGTTCTAGATATGTGCTCACTACCATTGCAACAGCTATTTTGTTTTACAAACATTTATATCAAATAGTTCCCAACATTCCAGAATCATATCCCTAGAGAAATATGATATGAAACCTGGAGATATTCAATAATTTTAAAAAATAGATACAAGGTTTTTCCTATTTGCATTTATATATGAAATCTGGAGATGTTCAATCATTAAAAAGATATTAGGTTTTTCCTATACGTATTTATAAACAAGCAATAAATATGGCAAGTTAAGTGTGTGTAAAAGATGGTCAAAACTGATATACGATACATTTGTGAAAAATAATGCTATGGATACGTATCTGTATCTACCTGTACATACTGATATGTAAAAAATAAATTATTAAACCTCAATAAATGTTGGGGCTTCTAATGCCTAAGCTTGGAATAAAAACAATCATTGCTAGTTTCACTTGCTCTTCTATTATTAATTCATCCGCTATTTACAAGCATCAACTAGCTAGGGCAGAAAATAAAAAGTTTGCAGAGGATGTTTTCTAGCAGATAGAAGGCTCTTGCAATATAAAGGACACCTGCTTTCCATGCAGAAGATCCAAGGTCCAATCTAGGTTCCTCCCAGCAGAAACAGAACTCTTGTCTGTTATCCTGAAGAACTGATGGCCATGCTGAAGTCAATATGAAGCTGGAGAAACAACAATTTCTCTTTGCCGTTTCCTGCCACCTCCATTATAATCCCTTAAGAATTGCCTACACTAGGAAGCAAATGAAATTATATAACAGATCTACCCTTTCTAATTTATCCACATGGTTTGAGTATCTGAGAAAGGTGAGGAATGAGAGTCCTTTGGATCCTCAGGTCCTTCCAGATTGTCCTTCAAAAAATCCCCTTCACGTTTTCTCAATATCAGTTTCTAGTGTTGGGATTAATAAACTTCTGGCATTGGAGAGAGAAAAATCTGAAGGATTTAACTTGAGAAAGGGGTCTGAGTAATTTTATAGTCCGTGAAACATTGTCCCACCCATCATAGAGTAAGGTATAATGTTCTCATGAAGTTGTGTTGATCATCTGACAGGCAAAAGTATCAGAGTATTTACTCATTTTAAAATACACAAAATAGTATTTGCATAGCGTTACTTGGTTCCATTTGTTGCTGGCAATGCCTGGACTCTTGCTATGGGTATTCTCAACTTCTGTTGGGGGACCACTTTTGATCCATCACTGTCTACTGAGGATGAAGCTTCTTGATTTGAGTGCTCAGGTAGACTCAGTTTCCGACTCACTCTCCCAGACACTTTATCAGATATAGGTCTGGCTTGTCTACGAAGAGCTGTAACCTAAAATAGACAACCATTTTAATATCTTAAAAACTAGATTATATATCATAATTTACATATAAATGGCAGAATTGAAATAATCTGGTACCTCTTCAGTTCTGCGGCGTAGAATCACTTCCTGATTCCTCTTTTGGGCTTCCAGAAGTTTTAGCTGATGCTGTAAAGAAGAACAATTATAATAAACGAAAAATGTGATTTTTTCAATGTTAAAACCACAATAGAAAACATTTCAAGATGGGATATGATGGGTAATTTCTGAGGAACCAAGGTTCACAACTCACCTTCCTGTCTTTTGAAGTTAGAGATGCACTATGGCATCATTAGAAGGGGAGAATCCAAAAATTGTTGTACCTCTCAACTTTTTTCATTTCCCCCTTTTTTCTTTTTCACTCTGTTTTAGTTGGTATTAGTCTTGAAATTCTTGAAGTTTTCAGTAATATTTAAAAAAATAAAGATAGATGGGACCATCTATCTCCCTTACAGGAGACAGTGCCACCTGCACTAAACATATGTTTGATCCCCTTCACTTTCAATTTCAGATCACTTACAATATCTTAAAATAAAAATCCCAAACCAAACCATGGCTCATTCTTCGCCCAATTCCACAAAACTCCTATTTAGAGAATCAAAGCAGTTTCTTCCTTATTCTCAAGATGTGAATCAAATTCCCCGCAGCTGTGATACTAAATCCCAATAGTATGGCTCCATTTCAACTGAAGCTTTAAATATATTTACTTTTATCTCCCAAGAATGCAATAGATACATTTTGCCAACTAATTAATCACCTCTCGTTTCCTCTGTTCTTTTTTAAGCTGTGCAATCTCTTTGTTTCTTCTAGATTCATTCATCCTGGCTTTCTCTTGTTCTTCTTTCATTTGTTTCATCAAACGAACCTGTATAGAAGTTATTTAACCATCTTTAAAATGTATTTTTTTTCTCTTCACAAAACACAGTGAAACTCCTTTGCATTAAATATTTTTGCTGTAAATGACAACTATTTATTATTCATGATGTTAGACTGCTTATAATAACCTCCTGGCAGTTTTTTATTATTACAATAGGCAGGACAAACTATTCCTGAGCAGAAATCATCTCAGCCGCGACTTACCACATTGTAACTTACTGAAGTAGGTGAATCGCTGTGTCAAAAGCAAAGACCTCTATAGCATCAGCACCATAAAATTTGCATTCAAGAAGAAATATACAAGGGGACACTGAAAGGTGCTTTTTCAGGAGGCAACTCGACTTTCTTGTTTTTTTCTTTTGAAGACGTGTCGCTTCTCATCCAAGAAGCTTCTTCAGCAATAGCTGAAGCATAGCTATACAATTTGGGATGAACACCCTTTGAATGGTGTGGGAGTGAAAATGGATTTCCAGAGAAAAATTGCAGACTACATGAACCAGGGGCACTCCTCAGGTGACCCTGAGGACACAGATAAACTCCAAGTGCTTCAACGACCCTCCAAAAGGATGCAAATGATTAGTTCTCTGCAAAGAATATAAATCCCTCCATTCCTCACTATCCTATCAGAGCTGAAGAAGCTTCTTAGATGACAAGCAAAACGTCTTCAAAAGAAAAAACAAGAAAGCCCAGTTGCCTCCTGAAAAACCGCCTTTGGGACAACCATGACCTGGATGACTGAGAATCTCTACAGACTTCAAGAAGGGGACAGTTGTGAAAACTCCCATAACATATCAATGGAAATGCAGGTTACCAACATTATTAAGTGATCATTTTCATTTATCAGCAATGAGTCCAACTGCAGCCTTGATCAAATCATTCAAATGGTTTCAAGCAGCAAAACCGAAAGATAGTAACACAACTGATCATTCATGCACACAATATCAGAGTTGGTGAAGTGAGATGGCGTACCTTTGTTTTCTTCATTTCCGCCACATCCTGCTGCAATTTTTTCAGTTGCTTTTCATACTGTGACTGATTTTTAAGCAATCGCGCATGCTCTTTCTGGGCTGCCTGAAGCCTCTGCAGTTCTTTATTCATGGACTGAAGCTTCTTTTCATATTCACTTTTAATCTTTTTTGCTTTTTCTTCTGAGCAGGTCTCCACTGAACCTAACAATGTTAAATGGATTTCACAGCACGTGAACTATGATCACACACGTTCTAGGCTTAAATCAAGCCACAATGCTAAGTTGGGCCACTTTTCAATTTTTGCTAGAAAATGATGCCCCTAGTTATTTTCCTTTTTACCAGATTTGTTTTTTTACAAGGGGGGGATGAGGAAAAGCAAGAGACCTTTGTACTTCTTGTGTCATGGGCCTCCATTTTGATACACCATAGACATAGTAGGAGAATAGCACAAGATTTTTTTCCTCATCTGTCCCTAGTATTATATTTATGGTTTCAGCTGGAGCTCATGTAAAGAATCTTTACATTATTAATAATTATTCAGCTGGCCAAGTAATTTGAGCCCAATGCAACATAAGAGAAAGCATATCATATCATTCGCCACTTGCTTCTAAAAAGCAAGTCTTGATCCAGGACAGAATAATAGATAACACATATTTAACAAATTTAAAGGAATATCACATACCATCTGTGCAGGGGTGAAATGTAAAATTTGTTACTACCGTTTCTGTGGGCGTGGCTTGGTGGCAGTGGGGATAATGTGACTGGGTGGGCGTGGCCAACTTTTTTTTTTTTTAAACTTTTAAAAGCATTTTTTCTACAACTTCTTCGGCTGAAGAGGTTGTTAAAAAATGCTTTTAAAAGCCTCTGATGATCAGGCAACTCAGCTGGGATCGCCAGAGGAGCCTTTTAAAAGCATTTTTTCTACAAAAAAGCCTCTGACAATCAGGCAACTCAGCTGGGATCATCAGAACCCTTTAAAAGCATTTTTTTCTACACCCCTTCAGCCGAAGAGGTTGTAGAAAAAAAATGCTTTTAAACGGTTCTGACGATCCCAGCTGAGTTGCCTGATCGTCAGAGGCTTTTTTTTCTTTTAAAGGCAAAAAAAATGCTTTTAAAAGCCTCTGATGATCCCAGCTGAGCCGCACGATCATCAGAGGCTTTTTTTTTACTTTTAAAAGCATTTTTTCTGCCATATCAATTGTTGAAGTAATAAGCAAACTTCCAGCTTTTGTTACAGGTTTTCCTCCCTGATGTAGAACGCCTATTGTTGCTCAGATCTGCAAAAGGAGGTGGTAATCCCTCCCAATGACTGCAGCTCATCATGAATACTTATCCCACTCCTGTTAGAGAAGTGCCTTGAATTATCTATTGCATAAGCACCAACTAATCATGGGAAAGCAGGAGAGAGTGAAAAAGAATAGAATAGAGTAGAGTAGAGTAGAGTAGAGTAGAGTAAAATAGAATAGAATAGAATAGAATAGAATAGAATAGAATAGAATAGAATAGAATAGAATAGAATAGAATAGAATAGAATAGAATTTTATTGGCCGAGTGTGATTGGACACACAAGGAATTTGTTTTGGTGCATATGCTCTCAGTGTACATAAAAGAAAAAGGAAAAAAAATACCTTCATCAAAGGTACAACATTTACAACACAAATGATGGTCATAGGTTGCAATTTAACCCATAATGATAGCAACAAAAAGTTGCAGTCATACAGTCATAAGTGGAAAGAGATCGGTGATGAAAACAATGAGAAGATTAATAGCCAGATTGCACCACCTCAGATCTATCTGGTATAAGAGTGAGTGGATGAGAGAGATAATTTATATAAGGCTTCCAAGACTCTGTTATTAACAACAAAATCAGTTCCAGTAGTTTTTAGAATGTCTATTTCATGAGCCGGTCTCCACAAGTATGACAAAACACATTGGATGTTTTTATGTAGACCTATTACGTTGCTGCTTTCACCAACAATAAACTTTTTTTAAAAAATACTCTCCTAATCCAATTATTTGGTGAGTGAAAATTGTCTTACCCAGATTCTGAAGCACCTGATCTCTTTCAAGCTGTGTATCTCGAATTTTATGCTGCAACATCATTAGCTTTTCTTCATACTGCCTTTTCAAAGTCTGAAGCCTTCGTTGGCTGTTCTCTAGTTCATCAATGAGCTTCTGTTTTATGGCAATTTCACATGTAATGTTTGCTAAATCTGCCTGATAATTCACTATAATTAAGGAAAATAAAAGCAATAAAAAGATGTAATGCATTGCGGCACTCAAAAGCTTAGCTATATAATAGAACCTTGTTCCGAAATTCAGATTTGTTTGGTACCCCAAACTGTTGGTATATCTATATTAAATATTTCCAATATATTAACATTATCATCCTTTTCCTAGATAAGGCTATCCATATTATAGTCCTTTAATAGAAAGAACTGATGGCTCTTGCATTAAAGCTTGATTTCTCGGAATAGTCCTTGCTACTTATTCATTAGCAAAACTTATTTTTAGTATACATTTTTGACAATAAAGTTGCAATTAAAGTTCATTCAACTAAGAAATCTTCATCTGGGGTGCATGATTTATGAATGACCTACTGCCTAAAAATAAGTCTATCTTATTTAACATTATTTAAAGTTGAATGTTCGTTCTTTTCAAAATACATTAAATTTTTAATGTTTATATTATAAATCTGAAATTCAAAAGTAAACTAATGGTTAACGTAAAAGCAGAAAGCCTATTAAAAAAGTCTCTAATGTCTCATTGAAATCTTTATAACCACAGGGATTTACTGGTTATAATATGTCATCTAATCATGAACGCTTCATGAAATACATATTAAATGTAATCTCCGGACTTAATTGTCTTAATTTTAAAATACCTATTTATGTCAAAGGAGATAATGATAACACATTAAGTATATCTATCCTTCTGTCTAACTTACCTTTTTCATCAGAATCAGAATCTGATTCATCTGAACTTTCAACCACCTCCAAATCTTCATCTTCGTCATCTTCTTCTTCGTCATCCTCATTATCGCTTTGCTCATGCCCATCTTCCTACAAGAATAAAAAAGAACCAAAAACAGGAACTCCTTCATTGTTTCCTTATTTTTAAGTTTAATTTTAATTTGATCCCAGAACAAATTATATGTAGAATGTCAGCCCTGAAGCCATTTGGGGGACATCTTCAGGGCTGCCACAGCAAGGCTGGGTGGAGCTGTGAGAATGTAAGAGGGGAAGTAGAGATAGCTGGGGGGATGTGTAGCCAAAATATCATTCTATCTTGTGGGAGTCAAGGATGCTCTAAGGGCATGGACCAAAGCCAGCTGGAGTTGGGACCACAACCTGATTGGACCATGTGATGGACATATGACCTATACCGCAAGAACTTTGGACTTTGATTTGGGTGGGGAAAACCCTGGGTCCTTCAGAGACGGGTTTTCACCAGCCGTGCCGATATCCCAAATAAATATATTCTTTGAGGAAACTCCAGACCTCAGAGTTTTGATTGCATTGGGGTTATTACTTGGAAATATAGAATAGAATGGAATGGAATGGAATGGAATGGAATAGAACAGAACAGAACAGAACAGAATAGAATAACAGAGTTGCAAGGGACCTTGGAGGTCTTCTAGTCCAACCCACTGCTTAGACAGGAAACCCTACACCACTTCAGACAAATGGTTATCCAACACCTTCTTAAAAACATGTAGCATTAACAACTTCTGGAGGCATTGTTCCGCTGATTAATTGTTCTAACTGTCAGGAAGTTTCTCCTTGGTTCTAAGTTACTTTTCTCCTTGATTATTTTCCACCCATTGCTTCTTGTCCTGCCCTCAGGTGCTTTGGAGAATAGCTTGACTCCCTCTTCTTCTTCCAAAGAGATATTGGAACACTGCTGTCATGTCTCCCCCTAGTCCTTCTTTTCATTAAACTAGACATACCCAATTCCTGCAACTGTTCTTCATGTTTTAGCCTCCAGCTCCCTAATCATCTTTGTTGCTCTTCTCTGCACTCTTTCTAGAGTCTCAACATCTTTTTTACATCCTGGCAACCAAAACTGAATGCAGTATTCCAAGTGTGGCTTTACCAAGGTGTTATAAAGTAGTATTAGCACTTCACGTGATCCTGATTTTATCCCTGACACACAGCCTCTCAATATTAAGCTAAATTATGAAGAAAATAATACTTCTCAAAGTCCTTTATTTATATGTATGTCCTTTCTATTACTCATTTCTGTTAGAAACATGATTACAAGGCAGAAATTGTATTTTCTCTGTTTGCTTTAATACAGGCTCCCAGAGAAAATAAATCCCATTATCAATACATGGCAAGATGTATTACCACAATACTTACTGCTTCTAGGTCATTATTTTCTCTTTCAGAAATGCCTTTTTCATCTTTTTTCTCCTGCTCATTATCTGTGTTTTCTTCTTTAATAGCACTATGAGAAAAAATTCAAAGGGGAGGGGATATTTAACAATTGGAAACATACGTTCCTTCCCCTCTTTTAAGTCAAATAACTTTGCTAAAGAATAACAATTTAAACGTTGCACAAACTTTTTGCAAGATAAAAAAATCATAAAAATTCAACACTAGACTCAACTCTGCATTCCATGCAAAACACAGCATTTGGGGTCGGTGGACGGGATTCGGAAAGAAGGTTAGCTTAGTAAACCAGAAACAAGAGACGGGACTGCATAACCAAACCTTTATATAGATAAAGATCCATTAGAAAGTCTGCAAAGTGAGTCGGCCTATTTCATGCCAGAGCAGTGTAAGTAAGCTGGATGTAAAGTTAGAACCACAGAAAGAAAAAAAACCCTGAAGAAACCCATATATTTATGTACATATAATAATTATGTACAATCATAAAGTTAATAGTTAAAAAAGCAGAAGAAAAAAATGCACAAAAATCTGAAGCTGCCTCCAGGACCAAACCTAGTTTTGAAAGAAAGTAATTGCAATGTCAAAGTAAATGAAAATAAAAAACTAAAAGGATGCAGGGATTGTAGCTACTGTAATGCATGACATAACATCTTAATAAATCCCACTGTGTTAAATGGAGTTCAACTCCTAGAAATGGAATTTAGAACTGCACCCTTAATATCCCTCAATAATGGATCTGGATTTTTTTAAAACAACAACTATATTTTAGATAAGCTGCCTGAAATATATTCTCTGTTAAGATTTTCCCTCTACTTCTTTGAAACTGATGTAGTGCTCCTTGAAATATGATTGACTATAATAAAAGATACCAATGTCTTTAAATTTATTATATACTTGATATGGCTGGGCATAATTTTGTTTTATCAATTTGTTTCAAAATACATTTGGTTGAATCTACATTCAAATAAGACTTTCCATATGCCTCCAACTAGATTTGATTAATCAGTAGAAATTTTGTGCTGTGCAAAATCCTTTCTAAAATCAGTCTCAAAAATAAATCAATCCAATCATTTTAAATTAGTCCAAATTGAACTGAACAGAGACCAAATCAATTCTGCACATTTTCAATTGCCTAATTGTATGCAGCCGGATATGAAATGCTTATCCTATGTTTCTTGCAAAATAGCTTAGCGATCTAAAAGTATGACTATTTCTTTTATTTCAACCTTTGTCCTATTTTAACAAATACCTACAGCAGTTATTCTGAAATTATTGTTTTTATCAACCTTTCAAATGAACATAATTCATCTGGATTCAAGACTTTGGGATGGATAATTTTTATCCTTCCCTACTCTCTCTTTTTTTCTGGCCAGCAACAGCAGACTTCGTTAAATTCTCATAGAAAAATGGATACATTGAAAAAGTAAGTAAAATTCAAATCAGTAGAGTAAGGAAAATTATAATAAAGGTGTACTATTGCTTAACCACAGCCAATTCGATTTTAAAGTGAAATTACTACTAAACACTAAGCTTTCTCAGCTAATCTTTCCTGAAGAGTAGAATGTCCCAAATATGCCTTAAAATAAAATCAAGTTGGATTTCAGATGGAAAGCCTGATTCAATCAAACTGACTTTGAAACACATTGTTAAAATGAAATTAGCATGCACAACTGTTAAGTTGGCTCGCAAAATACTCTCTCTATCGGAAATTCCAATTGTGAACTGGGATAAATCTAGGCTTTAGCAGGTCTTGTGATATTGGACAAGATATAACAACAACTAACTAGCATGGTCCAGCAAGGTACATGACCAAGGACATTAAAAACAGCTAAGACATCAAGGAAGGTCAGAATGGATGCACTACCCTGAAACTCTGTTAAATATGATCAAGAACCACAAGCTGTTTCAGTACTACCAGTAAGGCTCAGCTTACTGAAAAAGGCCGGATAATTCACTTCTCAATCTATAGGCCAGGAGTGTCAAACTCGCGGCATCACGTTGTCATCATGTGACATATTGGGATGTTTCCCCCCTTTGCTAAACCGGGGGTCGGCGTGGCCAGCATGTGATGAATCTGGTCCGCGAGCCGCAAGTTTGACACCCCTGCTGTAGGCCAATCACCTTTCCAACAACCAAAAAGTTGTTTCCCAAAGAAAAGCTTAGGGGCCGGATGAAAATTATCTTCTATTGTGTTCAGTGATGGCTTCTTCATGAACACATTGATGAACATATTATTCAAAGTATTCAAACACCACTACCTCCCATAAGATGCTTTAACTACTGCACTGACCAAATATGTGTCACCTCCTAGGTTTTAACAAATCATAAAGGGCAAGAATCTAAAACACAGGAGCTGAATACACAGCTTCAAAGACCCTTGATCATCTGGACCAATAAGTTCAATTTCTTTCCAGATAACCAAACAAGCCAATCCCTCAGGCAACTCCACAGGATCTACACAAATAGAATTCCAAGTAATTTCATTCAGCAGATGTTTAGAATAATTCCCAGAGAAGCCCTTTAAATGTTGCCATGGACTCTCCTTACCTGTAAGAAGGGGATACGAAAACGTAACTTGTCTGTATGAAATAGGAATCCATTTGCTGATGAAAGCTGCATATTACAAGGCAATGAACGGTGACAATGAAAGAAATAGGGTTTAGTGGGAAATTGTGCCATTTCGAACAAAAGGACTCCAGAGGAAAACCTATTCTGTTGGGTGTCATGAATGGATATGTAGAAAAAACATAGAACACAGAATAATAGAGTTGTAAGAGACCTTGGAGGTCTTCTAGTCGAACCCCATTTTCAAGCAGGAGACCCACACACCATTTCAGACAAATGGTTGTCCAGTCTCTTTTTGAAAGCCTCCAGTAATGGAGCACCCACAACTTCTGAAAACATTGGTTGATTGTTCTTACCGTTAGGAAATTTCTCCTTAGTTCTAAGTGGTTTCCAACCATTATTTCTTGTCTTGTCTTTTGGTGCTTTGGAAAATAGGTTGACCCACTCGTCTTTGTAGGAGCCTCTCAAATATTGGAACAGTACAATCATGTCACACTAGTTCTTCTTTTCATTAGACTAGACCAGGCCTGTCAAACTGGCGGCCTGTGGGCCGGGATATGGCACATGCCGGCCACGCCCACCCCAGCTCCGCAAAGGCAAAAAACATCACACTACGTCACAATATGGCCTGCAATGCGAGTGAGTTTGACACCCCTGGACTAAACATACCCAATTCCAGCAACTGTTCTTTATATGTTTTAACTTTCAGCCCCCTAATCATTTTTGTTGCTCTTCTCTGCACTCTTTACAGAGCCTCAGCATCTTTTTTTAGATTGTGGTGACTAGAACTGGATGCAGTATTTCAAATGTGGCCTTACTACTGCCTTCTAACCACTGTGCCACCACAGCTCCTGAATGAAAGTGCAAGACTTGATTTAATTGCTTATGCTGAAAGATTAAGAGAATTGGCAACAGCTACAAGAGGGATTAAAAGACTTTGAACAGGGGCAAACCATTTATTTGATAGTGTCAACAGTAATTCTGAGAAAAATGAACATCAGAGAAAAGAATATATGTAAAAGAAACTACAGCAAAGCTAGAATGTTTGCAGGACATTTAGAGCAGGGGTAAAATCCAGCAGGTTCTGACAGGTTCTGGAGAACCGGTAGCGGAAATTTTGAGCAGTTCAGAGAACCGGTAGCGGAAATTTTGAGTAGTTTGGAGAACCGGCAAATACCACCTCTGGCTGGCCCCAGAGTGGGGTGGGAATGGAGATTTTGCAGTATCCTTCCCCTGCCACACCCACCAAGCCACACCATACC